>NC_135801.1:107327770-107627770 GCF_964213995.1 Mustelus asterias | reverse complement strand
TGAGACATGGGCATCGCTGCCTAGCCAGTATTTATTGCCCATCCCTAATTGAGAGTCAACCACATTCCCGTGGCTCTGGAGTCACATGTAGGCCGGACCAGGTAAAGGTGACCGATTTCCTTCCCTAAAGGACATTAGTGAATCAGATGGGATTTTCCGACAATTGACAATGGTTTCATGGTCATCACTAGATTCTTAATTCCAGATATTTTTTATTGAATTCAAATTCCACCACCTGCCATGGCATGATTTGAACCCAAGTCCTCAGAACATTAGCTGAGTTTCTAGATTAAAAGTCCAGCAAAAATACCACTAGGCCATTGCCTCCTGATATACCTCCCTCGCCTACATACCCTATAAGATATAGCCTTATAATTTGGGTGACATCCTTGTATATGTTTTTTGCACCCTCTCGCATGCCTCTGCTTCTTTGTTTTAATATGGTTATGCTCACAGTACATTCAGTATGGTCTAATTAAGCTCTATACAAGTTTAGCATAATATCTCTTTTCAATTTTATCTTGAGAAATAAAACTTTGTGTTTAGCTTGCTTTTGATATAATCTGTGTCACAACCTATAATGATTTATGTATTTGTACTCCTCGATCCCATTTACAGCCTATTGTTTAAGTAATCTGCGTAAATCCGCTGTTATTCCTCTCCTAATTCCATGAGCTCTCACCTTTGCCATGATTGTCAAATGAGTTGACCACACATTGTATATTAGGATCTGTGCTGGACTAAACTGGAAGACACAAGTCCTTTTGCTGAAGGAGTTGAACATAATCTTACAGATAAAGATTTACAGTGGCCATAATTTCCTGGTATGCGCTCCCAGTGGGTGAGATTCCAGTTTTATACAAACTTCAATATAATTTGCCTACTTTCAGCATTTGCACGTGGATAATCATGTTCAAGTGTCATCTTAAGTTCGAGCACGTTTTGACAGCTGGGAAGCGAGAATAATTGGACCATGATGAAGGAAGGGAGTAAAAGATACTGGAAGGAGGAATGTGGAGGGTGAGGGAGGAAGGCGAGGAGAGAAGGAAAGGGTAGGAATAATGAGGCTACACTACAGACATATGCCTTATTTAAATAATCACTCCAAAATTTCACGGGGCTAATCTGCCTGATGTTGTGCTGCAGGAATGGGAATTTTGTCACAAGCTTGGAGGGCCGAAGGGCCTGTTCCTATGCTGTACTTTTCTTTATTCTTTGTTCTGTCCTGCAGCCTTGTCCAGATTCAATCCTACCTTATAATGTGCTGTCAATCATTTGAACACCCACTGATATCGGCTGACTGCAAATCTCATGTAACAGTGTGGCTGGAAATTTTAGGTATAGCCAATAAATAGTCAGAGTGGTTGAAAATTTCAGAGTCAGGTTGGGGAGCAAAATAAACAGTGCGCCTGTTACATGAATGAAGTGTTTGATAGATAGCTGTACTAAATGGTTCAAATAAAATGTTGTGTCTTCAAATTGAGAAAGACAGGCACTCAGAGGGTGCAGAACAGTGTAAGGCAGCGTGAAGGAGAGTACAAATGTTTTCTGAGGTCAACCATCAGACATTTCTAGATGAAATGCAATAAAGAAGACAAAGTTTGCTGGGTGCCCAAGGGAGAAAAACATACTTTCTTGAAATGCATTAAAGCAAAAGTGAGCAGAAGATGATAGAGAATAGAAAGCTAATGCGGAGGACAGGGGGGGGGGGGGAGAAATTTCATCCTAATGGAGAACGTGGATGATGATGAGCACAGGGGACTGAAGCGTATCCAAAGTAAAATAAAAGCAAAATACTGTGGAGCCAATATTTCAGACCATGAACCCGCTCCTCTATTTTGATATCTTTTCCCCAACCCCCTCTCCCACCTGGTCAACTGTAACTTGTTTTGCTTTCAGAGTGCTGACCCTTGTTCTGTACATGCTGCTGTCTTAGCTTTGTGCCATGATTAACATCTTCTTTAGTCTTTAACACTATCATTGGCACCCCCTTTGTCTTATGTCCATGACATCTTTATCAATCTGTCCTGAGTTCCCATCTATCCTTGACCTTCCATTCTGCTCCACCTTCTCCACCCACCTCTCCAACTATATGGGCTGGAATTCTCCCATCCTGCCCATCACTGGAATGTTAGCGGGCGTATTGTGGAGGATGTGAAACGCCATTGACGGTCGAATGAGAATTTCTGACTTTTAGACTAGTGCGGCCGGAGAATTCCGCCCATAATTTCTATCCCTCCTCAGCTCTGAAGAAGAGTTATATACACACAAAACATTCACTCTGTCCCTCTCTCCACAGATGCTGCCAGACTTGCTGGGTCTTTCTAGCATTTTCTGTTTTGAATCAAGAGTAACATGTTTATTCAAGAAAAGAGAGGATACATTGGGTAACTATGGAGCAGATAGTCTAATCTCAGATGTGGACAAACTCTTTAAGTACTTGGATAAACATGGCAAGCATTTAGAAATGTATAGGTTGACAAAAGGCAGCATAAATTTATTAAAGCATAAGTCAACACATGCTGGGAAATTGAACTAAGAACCCAACATGTTGAAAAATACACAATATGTATGGAGAGATAAACAGTGAATGTTTCAAGTCAATGGCTGTCACCAGTTCTCCTGACTTGCTGAATGTTTACAGCATTTTCTGTTTTTAGTGTGGATTTATTAAAGGTATGTGAAACAAATCACAGAATCTTTATAATGCAGAAGGAGGCCATTCAGCCCATCGAATCTACACCGACTTGCTGAAAAAGCATTCTACCTAGTTCCATTCCCTTGTCTTCTCCCTGTAACCTTGCAAATTATTTCTTTTCTCATAGCAATCCAATTCCCTTTTGAATACTTCAATTGAACCTACTTCCACCACCCGCTTAGGAAGTTTGTTCCAGATTCCCACCACCCTCTGAATGAAAAATAATTTCCTCACCACACTTTTACTCTTTATATCGATTATTTTGAATCTGTGCCCTCTTGTTCTTGATGTTTTCTTAAGTGGCGATAGTTTGTCACTTTTTTCCTGTCCATGCCCCTCAGGATCTCTCAAGTCTCCTCACAGCCATCTTTTCTCCAAGAAAATAGCCCAACCTCTATCCTCATAGCTACATTTCCTTATCCCTGTAATGAGATTTTTAAGATGTGACCAATCAGATAGATAATGGGAATGCAATAGAACTAGTGGATTTTCAGAAAACATCAATAAGGTGTTTAACAAGAGATTTGTCAGAAAAAAATAAATATATGGCATAGCAGTAAATGTAACAGGACTAAATGTTAGTTGCTGGAGAGGAAACAAAGGGTTTGGGTAAATGTGTATTGCTTGGACTTGTAAAAGGCCAATAATTTCCCAAGGATCAGTTCTGGGTTCATCTTTTCTCTTTGTATAATCAGATAATTTGGATTTAGGTATAAAGAGCATAATTTCAAATGGGCTCATGATACATCCAGATATTTGATAAATAATATAAAAGATTTCAGGAAGAATTAGTCCAGTTACTAGAAGCAATTTAATATAAATTTGCAATGGTTAGCACAGGTATTAGATATAACCAGACCAGTCAAAGAAAAATGCCATATATGTAACTGGTCATATATTTTTAACTGGTCGGTGCAACATCGTGGGCCGAAGGGCCTGTTCTGCGCTGTAATGTTCTATGTTCTATGTTCTATGTAATGCTTGTTCTGAATTTAAAGAGCACTGAATTAACAAAAATCGCAGAGAACTTAAATCAGGTCATCTTTGGGTTAACTATAAGACAGGGTTATTACCAATATAGATGCATAATGGATTTTTTTTCAGTGGGTTCAATGCAAAACAAAAGCCATGCATATCCCTAAAGTTAAAGAGGGGCACATAGCAGAACAATGTCTAAGTCTAGCTGGTCAAATGCAGAGACAAATCAGATTAAACTAAAATATTTTACAGATTGGGAGGCTAGAGTTTGATATTGTGGTAAGCTTAAGGCGACAAAAACTGCTACCTGAAATGGTTGAGAATGTCTAATCCTGACGGGAGCAAGACTTCTAAAATCAGACCGTGTTGCTGATCGAGACACCATTTACCCAAGGTTGCTCAAAGAAATGGGAGCTGTGCTCAGTGAGCTCCTTACTGATATATTTAATAATTCACTGGAGCCTGGCATCATTCCAAATGACTGGAAAGATGGTCATTATATGAATAGTCAAAAAAGAGCAACAAATTGACATGGAAATTAAAGGCTTATTTGTTTGAAGCCTGTTTATGGAAAACTTTTACAGATGATCATTCGGGATACTCTGCAATCCCCTTGACTGAGGAAAGGTTATTAAGGGCATATGACATGACTTCTGATCATGCTTTCCAAATGGTTCCAGGAATGAGAAACTCCAGTTATGAAAATAGGAACAGAGAAACATAGGAACAGGAGTAGGCCATTCAGCCCCTCGAGCCTGCTCCACCATTCAATTAGATTATGGTTGTTCATCCAACTCAACATCATTTTCCTACACTGCCCCATATCTCTTGATGTCATCAGTATCTCGAAATTTATTGATCTCTGTCATGATCATGTTCAGTGACTGGAGAAATTAAGATTGTTTTCCTTGGAGAAAAGAGAGCTAAGAGGAGATTTGAGAGGGGTATTCAAAATCATGAGGGGTCTGGACAGAATAGATGGGGAGAAATTATTCACAGTCATGAATGATTGAAAACGAGAGGGCACAGATTTAAAGTAATTAGTGAAATAAGTAAAAGACATGTGGAAAAATATTTCCACCTGGGGGCAGAAACTTATGCTCTGCGATCGGGAGAGCTTCCTTCTTCCCAGAGAGTATTAGGTGACATGATGATGTTGGGCATCATTCCCAATGTCGTTGTACTGGATCCACATGTGGGTCAAGATGTTGGGAACCCACCCACATTTTAATGCCTATTGAGGCAATTAACAAATATCCTGACTGAAATAATACAGCCAGAAGGCAATAATAAGCCTTCAAGATCAGATTCATATCAGGTTGGAAACACATGTTTATAAATGTTAGCTTGTTTGGGCAGGTTTTTGAACTGCAGCTGAGAACAGATCCTCAGCCTTGCAGTTCAGAAGCCTTGAGCTGCCGAGAGTGCTCACTTCATGGGGCATATTAGAATTTCAGATACTTTCTCTTCATTAGGACTCTCCTCTCACTGAGTGGGGTCTTCTGAAACCTTATTTAATATTCTGATGTAACCCAGCAGTGAGTGGTGTTAATTCTTGGACACAGATGGGGATTATACTGTCAATTGGAGATACAACCTTCAGTGAGGAGAATTAGGAGGTGAAAGAGGAGAAGGGTAAGAGGGCTAAGGGATCAGAGGGAGGCCCAGGAGGCATTGGGTCTGGCAGATGGGGATAGAGTAGCACTAGGCTCCGATGGTGAGGAGGAGCCTTGAGATATTCACCAAAGGGACGCAGAAGACATGATATTGCACCAAGAGTATACAGGCAGTGATTCCGTTACCTGCAAATGAATGAGTTTCAGTACCAAAGACGACTAAAGCTCTCAAGGGCAATTGTTACGTCCCTTTGTGGGATGCTGGCTGGAGAGATTTAGTCAAGCTACCTTGGTGGCCACCCAATGCCTGCGGCCTGAAGGTCACAGTGGTGCTGAGCTTTTTCATGTTCTCAGGCAGCATCGGAGACTTGATAGGGATAACCCAGCAGGCTGCATACTGTTACATAAACGTGTTCTTGGATGCAATGTTCTGGAGGACCAGCAATTACATTGCTTTTACCCATGCTGCCCAAAGCCAGAACAAGAGAGCCCAAGGGTTTGCAGCCATTGCTGATTTCCCCAGGGTGCAGGAAGCTACTAATTGCACACATAGCCTGTCAGACTCCTGTGGGACAACCCTGCACCTTCGTCAAAATGAAGGGATTCCACTCAATCAATGTGCAACTGGTCTGTGACTACGTCTGGTGGGTCATGCAGGTGTGTGGCAGATTCCCAAATTCCAGATCTTTTTCACCGACCTGGATGACTTTTAGGCAATAAGGGCTATCCACTCAAGAAACAGCATATGAGGCCTTTGAAGGTCACAGGATCCAAAGGAGGGAGGAGGTACAATGTCAGCAATGCCAGCACCAGGGCTATAGTCAAGCAGACAATTTACTTCCTCAAGACGTGTCTCCGTTTCTTGAACCGTTCAGGGCGTGCATTAAAGTACTCCCCCTCATGGGTGTCACTGATGGTCGTGGTCTGCTGTGCTGTCTACAACACTGCAATAAAAAGATGAGAGACTCTGGAGGATGAGGAAATGCCAGAAGAGGACTGGTCATCTGAGGGCGATGACAAAGCTGATGCCAGGGAACATGCAATGCTGCTAGGAATGTCCACGACTCTGACTGGGTGGATGGCAGTGACGCTGGGGGCACTTTAATATGACTATGGTTTCTGTGGAACACCGTACCTCAAATAAGTAACAGGTTTCTTGAAATATATTCTCCATCTTGCACTCACAATGAGCAAGTCCTGAAGCCTTTACATGCAACCTTCTCCATTTACCCACAAGTTTACACATTTCCTTCAGAGATTGATACATAACCTTCACCTTCAGCCAGTGGCCACACTTTCCATAGTTATCAAAAAGAACACAATTATGAGGGAATGTGACTTTTGAGCTTAATCACAATCCTTCAAGACAAACAAACATATGTAGAGAGAGACATCAGTGGTATGTCCCTATTTGCAACTACTGTGAATATGGACCACACGTTTACAAGTGCTCTGACACAATGTTTCCCCCTCACTTGCAGCTGCACTAGAGAGAGTTATCTCATTCGCCCCTTCCCCTGCCCTGGATGACTATGGTGGGCATCCTCTGCACAGCTGAGGCCTTGAGCAGCTGGTCACTCTCGGAGACTCTTGCACAGACACATGTCAGTTGCTGCAGCAATACTCAAAGCCAATGTCAATGGTTGATGGACAGAAGAGATGTTGCTCACATCAGAAGTACCATGAGAGAAACTCCCAAAGATGGCAGCTCACCCCCTCCACCAGGATCGGTTTGTCCTTTCTGCCAACCGGAGAGGTTCCAAGAGCTGGATGGGTGACCAAGCTCTCAGCTCCCCTCTCACCCTGGGTCTATGCCCCTGATCTCAGAACCAGGATGATGGTGTGCAGGTCAAAAAGCATCCTGATGATTGTGTCTGCAATACACTTGGTTTGCTCCTTCACCAATTAAAGTATTTAAAAGGATCCTGACTCAAAATGTTGGCTCGATGCTGTCAGACTTGTTGAGTTTTTTCAGCACTTTCTGTATTCAGAGTGATGTTGCCTAAATGCAATACAGTTGAATGGGACTGAATCAATGGATCAGCTCGTCTTTTTCTGTCTGGACATTTTCATTTGCATGCTCGTTGTCTGGGGTCATGCATTTTGGGAAAAAAAGAATGAAGAGGAGCTGAAGGGTTTGGATTAGCAGAGAGACCAAGACATTTAAATGTAAATTCACAACTATGAGGAACAAGTTAACCTCACACAATCTTGGGTTTTATAAATAAGTGATAGGAATATAAGAGTAAGGAATGAATAATTAATTGATTGGTTAGGACAGAGTCTGAACTCAGTTTGTAGCTTTGGGTGTTCCATTCTTGAAATGTCACTAAAGCAGCAGAGAGTTTACAGCACAAGCCCATCGGCAAGATGCTGAAGCGCGAAAGTATAATTATGAGGAGGAAATTGAGAAACTAGCACTGCATCCACATGAACAGAAATGGCTGAGAACAAAATTAACCAAGTATTTTTTTACAAGGGTTTTTGTGATGAATAAAAAAATGCTCTGGCTGGGGTCTCTGCAATTAGGGATTAGCAATTTAAAATCTTCAGTAACAGAGTTTGGAGAGCGACAAGGAGAAATTTCTTTATGTAATGCACTTAGAGTTTGGAATGTTTTGCCACAAGGAATGGTTGAGGCAGAAAAAATTGTACCTTTTAAAGGAAAATTGGATATAATATTTGAAGCAGAGGAAGATACAGCAGAATAGGGTGAGGGTAGGATTCATTGCCCAATATCCCATTCATCCATGTGGGCAGCAATATTAGTCACTTCCCCTTTTGAACATCTAGAGCAAATCGGCACTTATTGTGCAACTTTGTAACTGAATTGATTTGGATTGTCCAGGCAGAGAACCAGTGCCTGCATGTTGGACCAAATGGTCTCTTTGCACTGGGAAAGTGTACTATTGATTTAATATGACATGGAAGAGAAGTAAATTATGATGATCAGGGCATGATAGAGCAAGAGGCAATCCCACATTCCCATAACTCAGCCCATTCAATGTCAGCCCAATGTCATTAGCTTCATCCCTCAGATACACTAACTCAGCTGTTATCATTTGTGTGGTGGAAGTGATAGTGGTTGTGGGGGGTAGAGGGGTGAAGCATTATGTGATTAAATGATGCCAGTGAAGATGAGGCATAGCATGATTCAACAAACATGCAATAATAAGCAGTGGGGAAAGAATGAGGATGTATTCGCTTCATTTTGGAGATGCAGAGCCTTTGGTTTTGGAGTCATGGAATCCATATCTCCTATGGACTCAGCTATGTCGCTGCGTGGGGATTTTGATGTTATGGTCTGTGTCTGTTTGGTAATTGCCATCCCTGAGTCTGGATAATGCAATACTCATTTGCAGGAACATCGGGGAAGAACTTTCTTCCTTGTAGGTATCAATGGAGCAACGATGTGGAGTTGCTGGTGTTGCACTGGGGTAGGCACAGTAAGTAGTCTCACAACACCAGGTTAAAGTCCAACAAGTTTATTTGGTAGCATGAGCTTTCGGAGAAGGAGCGGCGCTCCGAAAGCCCGTGCTACCAAATAAACCTGTTGGACTTTAACCTGGTGTTGTGAGACTACTTACTGTGTCAATGGAGCAAGTGGTAGCTTTAGCTGAGTCTGTTTGAATATCCTACCTCAGAAATGACCTGGAACCAATGGATGGCTCCTGCTGCATAAAAGACAGACCACAACCCTGCTGGCCATGGCTAATAAGTGAGACAGAACCTTACACAACAGCTTTCAGATGCTTGAGGATGGAGGTTGCCTCTACCCCTTTTCAGACTCTCTCTCTCCTTTGACCAAGCTTCTGGTCGCCTATCGTAATATCTCCTTATGCAACTCAGTGTCACACTTTGTTGGATGACACAAGGCTATAAAATTGCCAGTTATTGTTGTTCCCGGTGTTCATGATCTGATAGCTGCCATTCCATGAATCAGTGAACAAGCAGATGGAGATCACGGGTAACAACTGAAGCACTGCTAAGGTCATGGACAACAGACTGAGTTTGCCACACTGAACCTACACTACTCTCGCTTTAAAAAAAGATTTAAATAAAGCTCATGCAACAGTCAGGAAACACAGGGCTGAGTAGTACCTTGCACATGTAATGACCACACTCGTCTAACAATATTGTATTGACTCAAGCTGAAGATTATTATTGAGCTAAAGGTTACAGAAATGACCCGACTATTTTATAGAATGCGCGAAGTCAAAGCCTGGGGATATCACTAAGTGTTCAAAATCACTGCCGTAGTCTGCAAGAGCCAAAGGTTCATCAACTATAGCCCCAAAACTGGAGTTAAAATTTGTTCTATTGTACCCTTGGACTAAATTAGGTTTTTCTATGAATAGGAAACGCTTGTCCGTGGTCTACACAGTCTAATCAATGTGCCGGGATAGAATATTGCCCAATATGATATGAGCAATTTTTTTCATCTAAAGATTTTTCAGCTGTTCACGTTCAGCCTCACAGCCCAAGGATGTAATAATGTGAAATGTTCACACTTTAGAACAAGACAAGTTTGCCCTGTCATGGAGATAGTCCCGTTGGCTTTAAGATTTCCCTGTCTGCTCACGCTGCCATCCTCAGGCGTTTCATCCTTCACTGTAAAGATACTTCGGTTCAGTGAAAGCTAAATCTGGCTGGAGACTTTCTCCCAGTAGTGTTCAAGTATTAACTCGGGGTTACAGAAACAAAATCGGATTGGTGATGCTATCAGCTATGGCCCTGTTACAGATAGGCAGGCAGGGATAGCATTGTGACACTATTATTAACTGGAAACTGATTGCTGTGTCCATATTGTGGTGGCAGTAATGATGTCTAGTGTTTATTAAGAATGGTTACATAGATTTGTTTTCCGTTTATCACAATGGTACGGACTTTCACTAACATGCTGGATTAATTTCTAAATTCATATTTTCCTTTACTGTGTCGAATTGAAGAAATTAGAAAGCACAACTTAGTAGGTCAAAGTTAAGGTCATTTGCCAAAGCAGACAACACAACCGCCACCCCCGCCCTCATTGTGAACTCCCAGCTTTATTTAAATATTAGCTGTTATGTTAATTGAACGTTACAACATTCTCAACAACTTCTTAAACTGGTGACTGGAGAAGAAAGAGTCTTTTACTTAAACGCATACTTCGTGCGTGTTGTATATCGTCACATAAATAATTTGTTAAAGGGTAAATGAATCGGCTGATAAAATCCGTGTTGATCGGACTTGAAATATACATGATTTACACACACAATGCGGGGATATTAATAGGGCAAGGCTACAAATTAACTAACATTGCATTCTGTAACAGGTTTTGTTTTTCAGGTATGTGGTGATTGAAACTTTTACTGCTTTTACTCATTGTACTTAGTTGGCCGCACAAAAATGGAGCAAAATTTGGCATTGTCATAATTTGTTTACGTATCCATTTAATCTGCGCCTAAGGTTTACATTAAACACCGCGCTATGAATTAAAAGTGACTATCATTTGCTTCGTCGTAGGCGGAACTCATTGTGTATGGTGACACTAATCAGTTAATTCCACTGAACCTCTGGATAAACAATAGCTGGTTGTTGAACAGTAATGGATGTGGCCAGCCCTGTGGATGTCCTTGCTGTGTGTGTATCCATACAGCTCTATGGCAGCCAGGTTGCCTGAGGGGTTGTACATGCAAAACTCAGGACAGAAGCTGGTTAATGAGCCTGACCCAGACTCCCCCAACAGCACTTCAATTGATGCTTAATAAAGATTTGACAGGTGATGTGAATAATACTAATAATAACGTCAATTACTAATACAAAGGCAATTTGACAGCTTTAGTGCTATAAAGAGACCCCGTGATCATATCTTTCCACCCGTCTATCTGTCTGGCCTTCTGTGTTGTAAAAGGACATTTTTTTTCACAAGCAATCAATTCAATGTTCATAATTTAACTGAAAGTTAAAACGCAGCATGCTAAATAGTGTGGTCAAATGAAATTTGCAAAGGTATTTTAAAATATTATTTTAGATCCTACAGTTTGGATGCGTGTTCAAAGTTTAATGATATAAAGTTAAAGTGCAGGAAAGATTTCTAACTGAAAGTTATCCTTGAAATCTTGAATTGATTTCTTCTTAAGATTGCCTGCAAAGTGAACCAACCTAAGAGTAAGCACTGTGCTGTGAGAAGTGGGGTTTGACTCGAGAAGATGCTTTTAATCAAAGCTACTCGAACAGGAGTGCTTCCTGTATTTAGCAATGCTGAGTTACAAATATTTATTTATGTACTCGTGTACAGATATGAAAAGCGCCCATTTCTATTGAAGATGCAGCTGGAATAAGTTAATCCTTTTTTATTCTTGTTTGTCATGTACCCTGGTTTTGAAGATTGAGTGTCAGTGCTGAACCGTGTCACGCTATATATGCTTTAAATTGAAAGGCACGGCCACTTGAACCTTAATGTCTTTATCTTGGTGATAAAGGGATGGAACATCCAGCTCCGATTCAATTCGAAAGCATTGAAAATCATGTCAGTGCACGGGGATGCTAAAACGCTGGGAGAACAAATGAAATGTTGACAACGGATTCCGCTGAAAATTAAATTCCATCATATTTGTGCAGTTTCTTATGAATCAGCCTTGTGTTTAGTACTGGCAGATTTAATGATCGCAGATTTTTATCTCTCTGTCTCAGGTCGATAGCAATTTTTGTTCTGTTAATGTCCACTAAAAGCTTCGGGTAATTTAGTAATTGATTCTCAGGACAGCGACTCTCCAACGCCCGGCCTACATTTGGGGTAATAACTTTGCTAATTTTATCTATCAGAATGAGATTACCATGCTAATTCACGGGCAGCACTCGTCTCCAGGTCACAGGGGGCATCGGGATGCAAATTGACTGATTAAACACAATCCTTTCGGTGAGGCCGAGGAAAAACAAGGAAACTAAAATCACAATGTGACAAACATCCAGCAAATTCCTTTACAAAATGACTGCAAAAATCTCGATATAGATCACCAGCCCACACAGTATTGCCAGAGTGTTAGTAAAAATGCTACTAGTATCATTATTTGTCTTACAGAAATGAAGAGAATTGTGTTATTGGGAAATAATGCTCAAGAATTGCTAAGCGATTAGTTATTACTTAAAAGCAAGTTTGAGGAAATGTGTTGTTTTGAAAGCATTCTTATAAAGTATCGCTTCCCTCAGAGCAGGGTGTTATTTACTGACGGGAGAGGTTTATTAATGTAGACCGGTTATTACAAAGATGAGCGTGATGCTGAGTGGGTAAACTCGATTGCATAAACGCCATCCTTATTTGTATCCTATACTGATCGGTAAAATATACGCATTCGGACCATAAAGATAGCAAACGCAAAGAAAGAGAAATGGCATGAAGGCAAAGTGGTGGGTGTGGGCTGCCAGTGTGTCGGGTTGATCTTACAGGTTTAGGGGCTGTTTCAAGGCGGCAGGCAAAAGGCCTCTCACTAATTGAATTTCCCTTTTCCTCCTTTGTCATGGGCAGATGTCACTTTACATCTGTGCCCCTGTTCAAACGCTCTGTTTCTTTAAGCTTAGCAGATGTTCCCTCTCTTATAGATACTGGGAGACTGGCGGAGAGCCGATGCACACAATTTTTACCCTAATGTGTTTGTAATATTAACCTGAAAAAATATACTTCCATAATGAGTGCGAATAAGCAAATAAGCTTTACATTCCAACTTACCAGAGGCGGACTGTAATTGGCTCGTTTTAAAACAAATTGATGGCAATAGTGGATTAAACATACATTCTCTAACGTTTGCCATGTAATTTATGATCTTTCAGGTCAACATAAAAATGAAAGGATAGTATTATTAAACATTGGCAAGAATACTTTTCAAATGCTTATGTGAAATTGAACATAACAATAACACTAATCGCAGCACCATCAGCCATTTTTCTCTAAAGTGACTATTCCGAAGCAGTGTTTCTTATCAGCTGTATTTTACGGCGTTTACATTCGGCGACTAAATGTTGGTGAATCAAATCTAATTGAAGTGATGGGAATATTTTCATATAATCCTCACTGGGGTTTGCAATATTATAGCTGGTCCCACGATGTTGTGTTTAGCCTCGGGTGAAACATCTCCTTAAAGTGAGACGTTATGCTATCTTTGACAAGGCGTTTTCAGTCAATACAGAAGAGGAATACAATGGCATTTTGTTACCGGTTGTTTTGTTTCGCTGTCTTTCAACATTCCAACCTCTTCTTTCAAAAAAAAGGAAAAGGGGGTTGGGGAGGGGGAGAGAAAAATCTTTCTTCTCGCCACAATTCACGCCTGGAATGGAAAGAAGAATCGCTAGTGTTTGTTCTCTATTTGGAGGTTTACATCATTACAAATACCTAAACTGCTCACTTAAATGCCCCCTCCCCCGATTCAAAGCTACAATAATGTTCCTCAAATACCGCGCCTACTCCCTCGATTTGATTTATGCAATTAGACTTTCGAGATGTACAGAAAGTTTTGCATTGTGCTTAGAATGTGGAATTAATAGACATGGCTCATTTCCAAATAAAGTAAACCTCTTCAACTGATTTATTGCTTGTATTTTTCAACGTTTCTATTCACATCTGGCAAGCAGCGCCGACTCTGGATTTGTGTGTGTGTTTGTGTGTGTTTCTCTTACATTGCAGACAATATTCATAGCCTGGCTCCTATTCGCGCCTTTAATTGTATTGGTCTCAGCTTAAAATTCCAAACGGGTGCCCCTGCCTTCACTTCTATTAAATTATATTTGGGACGGTCTTTTTCTTTCTCCCTCTTCCCTCTCCCCAGACGCGTGGTGGATGCCTGCTGGAGCAGTTGGTCTATAGTTTTAATAATTGAATTAACCATTTGCTACAACTTTCTAGCCGGAGCTAGGTCGCCAGAAGCTCGCGTGGAGAGCGCAAGTTGAACAAAACAGGGGGCTGCTGATTGTCACAGCCACTCATTTATCCTACAACTAAATAAAACCTGGCGACAAAAGATGTGTTTTTTTGTGCCTTTAGAGGCAAAACAAACTTACAAAAACTAGAAAGGCAAGCGAGAGGGGGAAAACGCCTCCATTGTACAATTGTGCAGTTTCTGCTTTCTGGTTGGCTTGCTTTGATGTTTTATTTGATGTAAGTCGGCTCCGTGACTTATCAGTTAAGGTCTGAAACGGGGAATAAAACAATGTTTCAAATATGCAAACCCCAAACATTGCTACTTGCCTCAAGGATTGTATATATAGGGCAATGATGCACAATTAAATTCAATAATCGTTCAACATTAAGGAGACACTGACATTGTTATTCGCAATGTGAGGTGAAGTTATCTTACAATTCAGGAGAGAAGCGGTTGCGAATTTGATGTTATATTATGGCCATAAGTTGGTAGTAATGGCATTGCTGTATTAATACTAACTGTGTTATGCCCTTCTGAACGTTCTTCTGTCTGGTTACAGGTCGAGCCGAAGGATGGATAAGCAGCTTGGCTTTTAGCTTTGAACCAAGGTAATTGCATTGTTGGCCTTTGAGCAGGAGAGGAGAAATGTATATATTTAAAAATCCACCTTTAAATGAGGATTCAATCTAAAATCCCACATCACCGGAATCTGCGGTGGCAGCCTTAGTCTGATATGGCGAGGGCCAAGCATCGCCTGGTGTCGGGATCGATCGCACCTGTATATAGAGAGGAGACACTTGTACAGCGGCCCCTTTACATCTGTTTAGATAGGAGACTGAGCAAGGCCGCTACCCACCAGTGAAATATTGCTGTTTTCTGCCATACGGTTGTTCCTGAGCATTACCTAAATATTCAAATCACTTCAAACATCATAGGGAAGCGATAAAAAAGTAAGAGATATTTACAATTTTGAAATATAGCATTTGGAAAAGAAAAGTTTATTCTTCTTAGCTGGACGGTTTCCTCATTTGTTGCTGCTGTTTATTGTGAGGGGGAGAGAAACGGCATTCATATTCATGAAAGCGAGAATAAATAAAGATAAATTCTTGTAATAATACTCAGATTCACATTCGTCTTTGCAGCTCTTTAGATTTGCGACTGAACAGATTTGGAAGACAGATGTGCTTCCCTCGCCTTTGTCGTCTGGCTGAAGAGTGATGATGAGAAAGCAATTTAGTGCAATGCGCAATTTGTTTCCCAATGTCACTGGTAACTTTGTTTTCATTTCCCCGGTAAACAACAAAAAGAAACAATGTGTACAAAGCACAAAAGAAAGCCCGTCTTTATCAAAACCACAACTCAACACGGATTACATCGCCCATCATCAATAAAGCTACATCCACCTCCCCCCCCCCCCAACCCCTCCCCACATACCTGTTTCAAAACCCTGCTGTTTTTATTTGTAAAATGGGATATAGCCTCATCAATCCGAGTCCCAGCCTCTTTAGATATTGTTTGTTGTACAACATTACCTGCAAACGAATTTTAAAATTCTCTTCTCTCTTTTACCTACTGTCATGTTTATCTTTTTTATTCTTTGGCTATTAATTAGAATAAGCCTACATATTCGAATAAACAAACCCCTTTTTAAAAAAATCACGTTTTATATTGTCATTTATTTGATGTTTATGTTATTTCATTAATGTAATTTCCGGTTTAGTGCCGGTATTTTTGTAGTTGAGATCCGATTTAGATAGAAATAAATGCCTGTGTTATATACTCTACATTTGGAATAATGTTTTTCAATTTCGCTTGGTATTTAACACATAAAAGACTCATTGATGTAATTACACTAATTTTCTAATTATTTAAAATCACATCAACTGTTGCCTTATATTAGAGTGTTTCCGTGTAAAATGCACACTCACAGTTGAAGGATTAATTAGGAGGTAAAATATCCCGTGGAGTGTTGGATTAAATAACATTGTAGTTTTGATTCACGTTTTTAACCGAATCGATTACATTGCATTTAACTTTTCAAGTTGCCCGTTAGTGCACTGGAAGAATGTGTGCACGGACTTACTTGATGCTATCTTCTAGAGATCAAGTTCCTCGCGTATATCTGCAGGGCATGTTTACTCAAACCATATGAAATGATAACTGGGCAATTCTGATAAAATTTGTTCCTAAATAGAATATTTCAAAACAGTCTCATTTGTTGTATTTCCGGTATTGCAAATCGTCAAAATATTTCCGACCCCCATTGCACGGAAGCGCGGGGATCTAATAATGGTCATAAAACGGAAATATTTGGTGTTTTGCGTTTATTATTTAATATGTCAACAGATTAAAAAGCGATGAGAATGCATTATTTCTTTAAAAAATAATAATCATTGCGGCACAGAAAGATTTTCAAACTGGTTACCCTTGGGTGCACAATATTTGTTCATCGCCTTTTTCCCGTACATTTCCCAGCCAGGTGTGTTTAGGAAAAAAAATCTTTTTTTCTCTCTCTTTCTGTACTAGCTCTGTGCACGATATCAGCGTCCATCGAATGTCCACCCGTGATAACATTTCACGCACAGCAGGGAAGAGACTTGTTGTTAAATTGAGCGTGTAACATTATTACAAAAAAGGCGGACCATGACACCAGGCTTCCTCCCCGAAAACAGAAAATATCTCAATTTGTGCCCGCGCTATGATCGCTTCAAAAGCTTAAAAGCGCAGGAAAATTGGATCAGGGAGAATCGTCACCCAACTTTCATTATTTAAAAGTAGTCTGATTGAATTAAGGGCAGGGATATGGTTAGAGGGATGATGGAGGGGACTCTGTGCGTAATGGTGTGGTATTAAATTCTAATTAGAGATGCAGGAATCAATGATAGGGAGGTTGGGCAGCTCGGTCCCCCTGTGCCAGCCCAATAGACTGATGAGTTATTGTCATGTAAAAGCGAAGGCAATAAGACCACCGCTTTGCTATTGTCCAAGTGGAAACAGCCAAGTTTATTATGAGGACTATATGCTCTAGAGACCTGAGGCAAGGCAGCTCATAGGAGGCATTTTGATAAAACTAAGCTCTCCTCTTAGAAAGAAGCCCAGTTGTAAAGCAGGCTCTGTGCTGTGCACATCTACCCACCAAAGGCACCTTCTCTCTCTTTCTCTTTTCTCATTCTTTTTTGGCCAGATATCCAGAGCCTTTTCAATGTATAAAATGGAATATTCTTACCTCAATTCTTCTGCCTACGAGTCGTGTATGGCTGGTATGGACACTTCAAGCCTTGCTTCAGCTTATGCTGACTTCAGTTCTTGCAGCCAGGCGAGTGGATTCCAATATAATCCTATAAGGACCACATTCGGGGCCAGCTCGGGATGTCCATCTCTAACTCCAGGATCCTGCAGCCTTGGAACTCTTAGGGACCATCAGAGCAGTCCATACGCGGCAGGTAAGCAGCTCTCGCAATCCTTTCCAAAGTGTACCCCTTCTCCCCGCAACAAACATGTATATAGGAAGGTTGATTGCATTTGAAAATTGAAATGTGTTTAGTATTTACCAAACGAAATTTGCTTACACAAATGAAAGAATTTATCACGTTAGAAGCGATTGCAGGCAATGGATAATTCAGTTACAGGGTTACACTATACTAGTCACACCCGAACCGCCAACAAAATTATCTTAAGCTGCCAAAATGATAGGCATAATTTATTTACTTTGCGATGATACGTAAAGCTTAGAAAATCTGTCCTGGTGTAATTAAATAACCAAAGACTAAAGCTCATTACCAGTGTGTCTTTAAAGCAGAGTGGCTTGGACTTAATACGACGATCATTTTAAAACGTTAGATAAACTTTAAGACACAAAACGTAGGAAAGGCAATTTAGAAACAATTTTACACAAAATAAATATACGCTAAACCAAATAAAAACAATTATAATGCTAATATTGCTGATTTTATTTCAAATTGCCTATTTCCCTATATTTTGAGGGCAAATATTCTGAATAATTTCTTCACTTTTTTGCATTATTCTGCGTTCCACTAATTACATCTGGAATTAATTTCAGCACGCACATTATGTTTAACCACACTTTTTAAATAGCTGCCTTCCATTCAGTGAATCGCAGAGCGGGATTGCGAATGGCCTCTTTATGCTCCTATCTTGCATTTATGGACATTTCTCAGTTCTATTTTTTCCGGAGAAGAATTCATGATGTTGTTCGCCCTTATTTGAAGGATGTTTTGCAAGCAATTAAAAAATATATATCGTTCCAATTTCTGATCTTTTCTCTTGGTTCTCTGCTTCCCCTGGCAGTCCCATACAAACTGTTCACGGACCACGGCGGCTTGAACGAGAAGAGGAAGCAGAGGAGGATACGGACCACTTTCACCAGTGCCCAGCTGAAGGAACTGGAGCGAGTGTTTGCGGAGACCCATTACCCGGACATTTACACACGAGAGGAGCTGGCTCTGAAGATAGATCTCACCGAGGCCAGAGTGCAGGTATTACTGGAGCACTGATCTGGGACAGCAACATTCTCGTTTAACTCGAGCATTCTGATCACCTCAATATCGATAGAATTAGACATTACACCGGAACATGTCTAGACACATGCAGTGATACTATTTACTGTAAATTTGGATAACACCTTCACCCTTTGTATGCATTATTAAGTAGCGAAATGGCTTTATTAGAACAAAGTTATCGATGCATATCTGTTTATCAGTGCACAATATGTATTATTCACATTCTGATCATGTAAATTACTGCCACACAGAATGGAAATCACATTAGAGAAATACTTCAGTGTGGGGCAAATAACTACGGCAGTGGATAGATACAATACTATATTTAAATAGATCGACACACACGTGGATATATACAATCGATAAACAGGTGGGTAGAGCCTGTAACCAAATGTGAATCGGAACAAGTGAGTTGCTCAAATTCTTAAGCAGAAATGCGACAAATCTTGATTCTCAGCCGGAGAGCCGCCTCTTCCTGCAACCCCAACAGATTCAACAACATTCTCTTTCCCTTTTCTTGTTTCTGTCACCGCGCTGTTTGTCTGTTTTTTTTAGCATTTCTCATTTATGGTCATTTATTGATGTTGGAATTTGAGATCAGATTGCACTTTCTGTTCAACAAGACACCTATCACTCTTCCCTCTGCTCTCTTTCCCCAGGTTTGGTTCCAGAACCGGCGGGCTAAATTCCGCAAGCAGGAGCGAGCGGCGGCGGCAGCGGCTGCAGCGGCCAAGAGCAGCGGCTCGTCCAAGAAATCCGACCTGCGCTCGGAGGATGACAACAAGGACTCGAAACCGGCCGACCCTGACAGCACGGGCCCAGGCGGCTGTGTGCCAGCCCCGGGCAACGGCGGCGGTGTGTCTGGCAACGGGGGAGGAGGAGGGGGAGGTGGCGGTGGAGGTGGAGGAGGTGGCGTGGGGGTTGGTGACTCCGCCGCCAAGGCAGCCACAGCAGCGGCTGCAGCGGCGGCGGCTGCGGCGGCGGCGGCTGCAGGGGTAGCGGGTACCGGCTGGGCAACGGGCCCCGGCGGGGTGAGCGCAGTGCCCGACTCAATAGGAGGTCCTTTCGCCAGTGTCCTCTCCTCTCTGCAAAGACCCAACGGAACCAAAGCCACTTTAGTAAAGAGCAGCATGTTCTGAACTTTTGTCCCCCTTCTTCCAACACTGGGATTAGAAAAAAAAGTAAAAAAATAACGAAAAAAATACTTTTTGTGTGTCTTTCTACAGCGGTGTTCCGTGACTAAACTGTAAAAGTGTTATTCTCAGTATAAATTGTCCTCTCTAGGTGACCTAAAAGACTTCCCCCTCTCCCTTGTAGTCCGTATGGAGTGTGTTTATGGAGAATACAAAATTAAACAGATCATCACGGGTTGAGTTATTTTGTTTAGGTAAAAGGTGGCTCATATAATAATAATGGTATATATTTTTGTTAAATGCATGTTGTCGTTTTTTGTTTTCTCCGTCCCGTTCGAAATTATGGTGAGCATAATCCTCATGAATTATGTTCAGGAGTTCAGAATTATTTATATGTGGTATAATGGATGCTTATATTTAAATAAGGGAAATATTTCTACGTGTGCATATAGTTTTCCAAAAGTGTACCATTAACTTGATTGTTGATAATAAAATGCAAAGCAAAGGTTGGGATGGTTGTGTTTTTTTTTCTTTGTTATTGAAGTTGTGGCGGTATTAACTTAGGAGCTGAGGGATAAAGTAAACCGAAAACAGGGTAGCAACTGTGTGCTGTAGGCTTACAGGAGAATGTCAATGTGAATTTCTTAAATATCGTTTGCTTACACAGAGTGGACATTATTCTAATATATATTAACATCTGTTTCGTCTTGTGTGAAGAAGCTCAGACACATTTTTAAGTGGAGTGGTTGAAATTGCAGCATTTATAAACAAACTGTGATTGTAATCGTTTTCATTTTTAAAACAAAATGTCATATTTGATGGAAATACCAGAGACGACGAAAGCAAAACTGTGAAATAATGATAATAATAAAAAAGACAAAACAGAACTGCTGGTTAATGCTACAGTTTCACTTTGTGTTATCTACATATTAAATATCAACCATTGTAATAACCCTTGTTCTAGAAGAGCCTCCATTTAAATAAACATAGACTAGTTTTCGATCATCATTTTTTTAAGTTCCCGATTTATGTTGGGTTTCCCTGAACAGATAAGCGACCTCACGGCGAATGAAGTTCTGCTTTATCGCAGAATTCGAATCGATCAGCACGATTTCAGATTCGTTGCGACAAAACATTCCGATCAGATCAAAGCAAAAAGCTATTGCAAGCTAATGACATGGAAATGAGGGAAGTAAAGAAGAATAAACTTGCATTCTTATAGAAGCTTTCAGGACCTTAAGATGCTCCGAGGCATTCACAGGCAATGAATGACTTTTGAAGTGTATTTACCGTTGTAATGTAAAACATCGTGACAACCCAACCTCCCACAACAAGGTCCCACAGACGGCAATGAGATAAATGATCAGATCACGAAAGCAAAACACCGCAGAAGCTAGAAATCTGAAATAAACACAAGAAGTGCTGGAAAACTTCAACGCTTCGGACAACATCTGTGGACAAAAAAGTTCTCCACTGATGCTCTCTGACCTGCTGAGCACTTCCAGCATTTCCTGTGTTTAGTGTGTGATCAGGTAATGTTTCCGCGCAGATGCTGGCCCTAGAGAGGCAGTTACTATTTCATTTTTGATAATGAAACCGAAACAACAGCCAATTGGCCCACGTGAGTTAGTTACTATTATACCGAATTAACTAACAAAAAAGCTTTAAGCCTTTTCCACTGTCATATGAATGACATAATCTGCATATTTTCGCCATTACCAGTCTAATTGAAAGCAATAGTGAGATCAAATTAAATGAAAAGTTCTAATTGTGTCACTTATTCCTCGAATATTAGTGGATATTGTTGTACTAAGTGTGAAAGCGATTGACTTTAAATAACCAAATTATATTAGTGTTATTTCGAAAATATGACACGCTCAAAGGTGCGGTATCGCAACATTCGTCAATGCCGGCCGCGATGGCCAAAAAATAGACTAAAAGGGCCTGTGCTTCCATTGGGTTTAGGAGGCAGAAAGGGAATTTCTGGTGCAACACAGAATCTGGACATTTGGCTTTGACCTGAACTGGACAGTGGGATTCCTTGCTGGTTGCCATTGAAATATAGAGCGGTTAGAAAGACACAAAAGCAATCCGCTGTTAATGGTAAATCGTTCTTATCAGTGATATCTTGATCTTTTATAAACTGAATCTCGCAGGCCCGTAAAAAGGAAGGCAAATTTTTCACCCCGATGGGATAGAAATACAGAAGAATGGCGGATCGTGTGTTTAATCACAGCGAACAGGCACACGACATGTGCATCGAATGAATCATTATAATTCTCCGGGCCTTTTGTGTCACACATACTTGAAGAGTCACATCCTCTCTAAAATCAACCGATTTGAGTGGAATCTATGAAAAGAAATGTCTCCCAACAATTTACATGTTTTCGTTATTACAAGAAACGATTTTGGAACTATACTTATTTGTGGAAATTACAGATTATATTCTATTTCACTCTGTGAGGTGCTTTCCTCAGATTCTCAAAGTTTTTTTTCGCACAGGGAACAGTGTAAATAAGTAGGAAGACTTTGAACGAATTAAACATATTCTTACTGATGAAGTCTAAAGTAACTCGAATAATTAAAGAAAGTCACAGCTGATTTGAAACCTTGAGTATTCAAAGACATGTGGTTTATACCGTGAATAAAATAACATAAAACTTAAAATAGCTCCCAAAATATTTCGTCACTATAACCAATGATTTTAAGTGTAAAACGAGTGTTGGGTTCTTATAGGTGATACTAATGCTCCCTGAAATTACTATGTGAATTTCGCTTGTATCTCAATGTCCTTCGGAATGCAAACAGGCTGGAGATGCCGCTCATTGATATCCCCACACAACTCAAGATTAAACAGACTAGGTGTCACTCTCCGATGTTCTAATTAAATTCCCACCGGATGTCAATCCATTATGTCCCAATGGAGATTCCCATCAAATAGACGGGGAGTCAGTCTCTGTCATACCGAAAGGATTCATATCAAATAGATTTGGTGTCAGTGGGCGATCCCTGGTGTCCATCAGATCGACTGGGTGCGAATCCTTGATATCCCAATAGCGTTTTAATCAACCACATTTGATGTTGGTACAAATCCCCGGTGTTCTAACCGAAAGTACAATCAAATAGATGCAAATTCAAGCAAGATTGATGCCAGCTCATAAAATGCTGAGTCGTTTTCATCAAAATGAGTGGATTTGATGCTCCTCTAATGTTTCCATACAATTGCTGGGTGCCAGTCAGTAATTTGCCACTGGAACCGCCATCAACTGTTAATTTGGATGCGAGTCTACCACTGAAAGTTTCTTCCAAGCAAATTGCTAATTGGTCATTGCAATCCTCGTGGATTCTGGTCAATCTGAATATGAAATCTCATTCAGTATACCAAAAGAGCTTCCCGTATTAAAGTGGGCATCACTTCTTGATATTCTAATAGACATTTTCATTAAATGGACCGGGTTCAATCCTTGCTATCTCAATACAGATTCTCTCTCCTATCAGTTATTATCTGTAGTTCGGTCTGTAGCATTCTTCCCTCGCAGTTAGAAAGTTCTGGGTCCAAGTTTCACTTGAGCTGCCTTTTGTGGATTATGTTCCTGGAGGCGTTGTCTTTCAGGAGAGATGTTTAGTAGAGACTTTATCTGCTCTGCCCAGCAAGGCAGTTATCCCCAGTGTCCTAGTCAATATTTATCCCTCAATCAGCATCACAAAAACAGATGATGTGGTCATTCACACATTGCTAATTGTGGGAGCCTGCTGTGCACAAATTGACCGACCCATTTCCTGCATTACACCAAATGCATTTCATTGGCTGTGAAGCACTTTAAGACGTGAATGGCCCATATAAATGAAAATCTTTGCTTCTAATTTGCACCCCTCTATCATCTTTGCATGGTCCATCTCTGACACTTCTCTTCCCTTCCTTGACCTCTCTGTCTCCATTTCTGGTGATAAACTGTCCACTAGTATCCATTGCAAGCCCACTGACCCCCACAACAACCTTGACTTACAGCTCTTCACATCCCACATCCTGTAAGAACTCCATCCCATTCTCTCAGTTCCTTCGCCTCTGCTGCATCTGTTCTGATGATGCCACTTTCCAAAATAGTGCTGCCAATATGTCTTCCTTCTTCCTCAATCGTGATTTTCCACTCACCGCCATTGACAGGGCTCTCGACCGTGTCCAACCCATCCCCCAGGCCACTGCTCTTACCCTCTCCCCTCCCTCCCAGAACCAGGATAGGGTCCCCCTTGTCCTCACTTTTGAACCCACCAACCACCGCATTCAAAGGATCATCCTTCATCATTTCTGCCAACTCCAGCATGGCGCCACTGCTCAAAGCATCTTCCCCTCACACCACCTGTCAGCCTTCCGCAAGGATTGTTCTCTTCAGTCCACTCCTCCATCACATCCAACACCTCACCCCCTGCCCATGGCACCTTCCCATGCAATCATAGGAGGTGCAACACTTGTCCCTTTACCTCCTCCCTGCTCAACATCCCAGCTCCTAAACACCCATTTCAGGTGAAGCAGCGCTTCACATGCACCTCCTTCAATCTGGTTTATTGCATTCACTGCTCCCAGTGTGGTCTACTCTACATCGGAGAGACCAAACGCAGACTGGGTGATCACTTTGCTGAACACCTTCAGTCCATCTGCAAACAGGACCCAGAACTTCCTGTCACTTGCCAATACATCACCATGCTCTCCTGTCCACATGTCCGTCCTTGGCCTTTTGCAATGTTCTAGTGAACCCCAACGCTGGAGGCACAGCACCTCATCTTCCGATTGGGCACTTTACAGCCTTCCGGACTGAACATTGAGTTCAACAAGAGAAAGGGCCTGGGTGGGATGGTGGTCGGTGCAGACTCGATGGGCCAAATGGCCTCCTTCTGCACTGTAGGATTCTATGATTCTATAACTTCAGAGCATGAACTCTCCCCTCCACTTTCACCCCATTTCCATTTATTTTGTTCTGTTTCTTCTTTTCATCTCATTCATCCATTTTTATCATCCTTCTTTCTCACTTCCATTGTTCCACGTCTCCATTCCCACTCTCCTTCTTGCACAGCCCCCCCCCCCCCCCACCTCCCCCCCCCCCCCCCATCCCCCCCCCCCCCCCCATCTCAGGGCAACTGTCTTAACCATCTGTACCTCTGTTCTGCCAGTCACACATTGTGATCACCTAATGGACACTTTTAGCACCTTTCTCAGCCTTCTTCATCCTCATTTACATCCCCTTATGTCCTATTACAACTCTCTCACCTCCCCCCCTCCCCCCCGCCCCCCGCATCTTTTCTGATTTTCTTTGCTCTAGCTCTGATGAAGGGTCATCCAGACTCAAAATGTTGGCTCTATTCTCTCTTCACAGATCATGTCAGGCCTGGTGAGATTTTCCAGCATTTTCTGTTTTTGTTTCAGATTCCAGCATCCGCAGTATTTTGATTTATCTAAAGGAAAATCTTTTTTGTTATCAGTGTAGACAATCAGTCCTCACAATCCCAATATTGATTCTTAGACTGGGTTGTTTACCAATAGAAATTCCAATCATAAATATCGGGTACCAATTCACTATATTCCAACAGAAATCCCCACCATACAGAACGGAAACCCGTCTTTCAAGCCCCAATAGAGACTTCCATCATTTTCTGCTTTAGGCCTTACTATCAAACGGACAGAAAGTCAGTTTCTGGCTATCCCTGACGGCCTGGTGGAGTGAATCCTCTTGTTGCAGTGTCTGTCGCCCTCTGCAGTGTTTGTGAAGCATTCGGGTGCTTTCCAGCAGCGAGCTGTCCAGAAGTTCTTAATATTTGTTTCAGTAATTAATTATTACACCTGATCAATTTCGCATCGAAAATGTAATAATACTTTGTTTTCTAATGAATTTCAACAAACAAATAGGAAAATGTTATGAGACTCCTCATAGAATTATTTTATAGAAAAGTATAATCAATCCTGGAAATATCGATTGTGCAAAAAGCAGGGGCATTTTTAACGAAGAACGCATTTGTATGTTCCCATTTAAAAGTAGACTCTGTTCGGTTTTAAACTTCGGGATTTTGACAATATATGAGGAACTACGCACCATCTTTAGACACCCCTTGAACATTCTTGTTCTAAGTAAAATATCTTAGGGATGCAGAGGTTGATCCAGAACTACCAATTCAGCTGTCCCCAACTACTAAGAGTACAGGTATGCAGTTGTTGCAAAGGGAACCTCAATGGCATCCGGTTCCACCGGTGAGGATAACGTGACTGTTCCCTGTTCATGGGGAGCAGTTGTTTTCCTTGCTGGAGAGAACCTCTCCCAGCGAGGCCATAAAGGCAAGCGAACCGGGACAATTGAGCGCCGGGTTCACTAAACACATGGAAAACACTATTTAAATAAATTATTTAGCCTCTCGCTTATTTCCGGGTAGAGGCTGACCTCGTGGCAAATCCGCCTCTTGTAAAATTGCAAGAGCCGTGAAATTGGGCATGATCCTGATTTCTCAGCTCTCGCATGATTTTACCGGCTTGCTCCACCCATCGATGGGCAGGGCAAGCCGGTAAAATCCCGGCTGATGGGCCAAATGGCCTTCTTCTGAACTGTAACAAATCTGTGATTCTGTCATGTTTGTGTGTTGTGGCCATACATGGAGACACAACAAAAGACTCTAGATGGATTTTATGTATTTCCTGGCCTTTGTTAAGGTTGTTGGAGTAATATTGGAAATCTCGGGCAAAGATCCTCTCCAACAGTTAACGACCAAAGGGAGAGTGACCTATGGCTAGATTTCCGACAGAAGCCAGTTTCACCAGATGTCTGCTCCAAGTAGATGTCATGATGTGGAGATGCCGGCATTGGACTGGGGTAAGCACAGTAAGAAGTCTCACAACACCAGGTTAAAGTCCAACAGGTTTATTTGGTAGCAAATACCATAAGCTTTCGGAGCACAGCTCCTTCGTCAGATGGAGTGGATATCTGTTCTCCAACAGTGCACAGACACAGAAATCAAGTTACAGAATACTAATTAGAATGCAAATCTCTACAGCCAGCCAGGTCTTAAAGGTACAGATAATGTGGGTGGAGGGAGCATTCAACACAGGTTAAAGAGATATGTATTGTCTCCAGACAGAACAGCTAGTGAGATTCTACAAGCCCAGGAGGCAAGCTGTGGGGGTTACTGATAATGTGACATAAATCCAACATCCCGGTTTAGGCCGTCCTCATGTGTGCGGAACTTGGCTATCAGTTTCTGCTCAGCGACTCTGCGCTGTCGTGTGTCGTGAAGGCCGCCTTGGAGAACGCTTACCTGAAGATCCAAGGCTGAATGCCCGTGACTGCTGAAGTGCTCCCCCACAGGAAATAGTCAACCTGCCCCTTTATAATGTCACCCTTAAAAGCACATTAACTTCTGTGAGTAGTCAAGAGATTGTCATAATTAGAAAAAGATGAAGTTGTGTTGTCCATTCTGGGAACCTGGCATGGCCTATTTATGGACACCTTGATTGTGAATTATATATTGTGTTAATATGAGAGCAGAGCAGAATATTCTGCTTGATTAGATCAAAACTTCTCAATTAATCAACATAACCTAACCCCTTTTCTGCACTTTAACACCCTATGCCTTCAATTCAATATATATCCACGTAGATATAATTTAGCAGTATTTTTAATATTTATGATTCTAGGGTCCTGATATTTTCTAAAGGACTCCCATGAAATTATACGTATAATTTGCTTATAAATGTTGTGAGGAATTTGAATGTAATTATTAAGCGAGGTATCAGCGGAATATTTGCAAATTTCTCCATGACTGGAGCTGAGCTGTTGATTTTCAAAGAATCCATGCATATTTATTGGTACGTCGTACAAAAACTCAAACCATGCATTAAAAGAGGAAAACTCTTAACCAATGAACATAATTTTTGTCAATCTTTTTCAAGGATCTGCTATATTCCCAAAAGTGGTACCATTACTAAAAGCAGTAATGGCTTTGTGATTCTTTGTTGAGCTAAGGGAAGCTTTTATATTGTTTCACCAACCTCGAGAGCTGAAGATTGGCCATTTGCTGGGAATAGTATGCATTTCTTAAATTGCTTCTTAACCTATTTACGTTGTTTCTCAGGTAATTTAATCTGATTTCAGGGCTCTTTGCTCTGTAGTAACTATGTTTGAAAATGTCCTGTCTTCCACGCTTGGAAAGTTGTTAATGAAGAAAGAGCATAGATGAACGGTCGATTTGATCAATCAGTTAATCTGACAAAATTGTACATAAAGTGGTCACGAACAAATATGATCCAATTATTTCCAATTGTGCCAAGATCTATTTTTTTGGCTGGGACTGCCCTTGCTTCATAATTTTGATTTCATCGCAGGGCTCAGGATAACTTGAAAATGGGTGAACTGAGGTCGAACTCTCCTGGAATGAGTGCTGATTCCAGAATCTGGTATATGTTCATTAGAATTAAATATACCGTGACTTCTCCAAACCAGGAAATAGATAAATCTGCTGTTATTAGATTATGGCTTGTCTCTGACGATCCTTTCTGGAATTCTTCAAACCATCAGCTAGAACAGAGGCGAGTGGGATTCTTTTTTATCTAGCAAGTTATTATGATCTGGAATACACTGCCTGAAAGGTTAGCTGAAGTAGATTTGATGGTAACGTTCAAAAATTAATTGGATAAATATCTGAAAGAAAGAAAATGGTAGGACTCAGAGAAACCTAAGAGAAGGTCAAAGGCTCAGAATCCTGTGGCGCGTAACTCTCCTTCTTCCCCCCAAAAGCCACAAACTACAAGTCAGGAGTGTGATGGAATACTCTCCACTTGCCTGGATGAGTGCAGCTTCAATAACGCTCAAGAAGCTCAACACCAGTTAGGACAAATTAGTCCACTTGATTGCGACCCGTTCCACAAATATTCAGTCCTTCCACCACCGATGCACAGTGGCAGCAGTGTGTACCATCTACAAGATGCAGTCCAGGAACTCACCAAGTTTCCTTAGGCAGCACCTTCCAAACCCACGACCACCATCACCTAGAAGGACAAAAGCAGCCGACACACCACCATCTGGAAGTTCTCCTCCAAGCCTGTATTAGAAATATATCACCATTCCTTCACTGTCACAGGATCAAGATCCTGGAACTCCCTCCCTAACAGCACTGTGGATGTCCTTACACTGCAGGGACTGCAGCGGTATAAGAAGGCAGCTCACCATCACCTTCTCAAGGATTGGTCAATAAATGCTGGCCTCGTCAGCAATGCCACACCCTGTAAATGAAATTTTTAAAAAAGGAGTTGGAGAAAGCCATTAAGCCCTTGAGTGACATGGTGGCACAGTGGTTAGCATTGCTGCCTCACAGCGCCAGGGACCCGGGTTTGATTCCTGGCTTGGGTCACTGTGTGGAGTTTGCACATTCTCCCTGTGTCTGCCTGGGTTTTCTCCGGGTGCTCCGGTTTTCTCCCACAGTTTGGAAAATGTGCTGGTTAGACGCAATGACCCGAACAGGTGTGATGACTAGGGGAATTTTACAATAAGTTCATTGCAGTGTTAATGTAAGCCTTACTTGTGACTAATAAATAAACTTTAGCCTATGCCACCATAATAAGATCATGGCTGATCTTCACTCCCAACTCCACTTTTTCACCCTATATTCATATTCTATGATTAATTTAGTATCCAACAATCTATTGCTCTCAGTCAGGAATAAATTCAATGACTTAACATCTACAACCCACTGGGTTTGAAAATTTCAAAGAATCACAACCCTCTGAGAATAAATTTCTCTTCATCTCAGTCTGGGTTATCCAATCCCATAACCTGAAATTAAGATCCCTAATTCTAGTCTCTCCAGTCAAGGAAAACAATCTCTCAGCATCTACACTGTATGCTCCCTAAGGATCATACAATCCCTAAAATGCTGAAGGAGGCCATTCGGCTCATCGAGTCTGCACCAGCTCTCCAACAGAGCATCTTACCCAGGCCCACCCCCTGCCCCATCCCAGTAACACCAAGCATTTATCCCGCTATTCCCCCTAGCCTACACATCTTTGGCCACTAAGGGACAATTTTGCATGGTCAATCGAACTAATCTGCACACCTTTGGACTGTGGGAGGAAACTGGATCAGCTGGAGGAAACCCACAGAGAAACAGAGAGAACGTGCAAGTTCCACACAGTCACCCAAGGCTGAAATCGAACCCAGGTCCCTGGCAGCAGTGCTAACCACTATGCCACTGTGCTACCATTAGAATGTGGCAGCTAAGGGTGCCACATTTCAATGGGATCACTCTACTTTGCTAAATTCCTGCAATTACACTGTGTCTCAAAACCAATGATCTGAAAACTGCTGATGTCTGAAAACTGAACATTCTTTTAAGCTGCCATGCATGAATTTTAATTAATATTGATAAGTAACTCACTGGCGTGTTTGGCTAGATGCTGCATTAGCACAATGGTGTGCTAACTAATTATCAGCTTTTTGCACTCTCCTAGTGGCCTGAGCGACCCTTCTGTATTTCCAAATAAAAAGGCTAACATAAAATTTACCTTCCTAATTGCTTACATATTAACTTTCTGCAATTCAGGTACAAGGACATCCAAATCCTTCCTGCATATCAATGTGAAGCTCTCACATTTTAAAAAATAATCAATCTTTCCCAACAAAATAGACAACATCCCATTTCTCTGCATTATACTCCATCTGCCACCTCTTGTCCACTCACCTATCTGTATTTCTTTGCCATCTCTTTGCATCCTCGTCACAGCTTTCGTATATAATATTGTATCTTCGTGAAACATAGATATGTTAGACTGTGTCCTTTTATCAAAGTCATTGATATATATTGTAAATAGCTGAAACCCAAGGACTGATCCTTGTGCCATCCTATTAGTTACAAGCTGCCAACCCAAAATTACCTATTTATTCCTAATCTCTATTTTTGGCCTATGAACTAATTTTCAATTCAAGCTAACATAGTTCAGTGGCACAGTGGTTAGCACTGCTGTCTCACAATGCCAGGGACCTGGGTTCAATTCTGGCCTCGGGTAACTGTCTGTGTGGAATTTGCACATTTCCCCATGTCTGCATGGATTTCCTCCAGGTACTCCAGCTTCCTCTCACACTCCAAAGATATTTGGGTTAGGTTGATTGACCATGCTTCATTGCCCTGTGTTTCAGGGAAAATAGCAGGATAAATACATGGGGTTATGGGGACAGGGCCTTGCTGGATTGTTGTCGGGGCAGACTCGATGGGTTGAATGGCCTCTTTCTGCAAGGTAGGGATTCTATGATTCTATTCTATAAATATCCCCAATCCCAAGAACTCTAACCTTGCATAACCACCTTTTATGTGTCACTTTATCAAATACCTTCTAAAATCTAAATATCGTCACTGGTTCCCCTTATCTACCCGGCTAGTTACACCCTCAAAATGCTTTGATCGATTTGCCAAAGCCATGTTGGCTCTATCTAATCATGGTATCATTTTCCTATTGTGCTGTTAGCCCATACCCAGTAATAGATTCTAGATTATTTCCTACTACTGATGTCAGGATAACTGGCCTGTTTGCTCACTCTCTCCTTTCTTGAATAATGTTATATTTGTTACCTTGCAATTGAAGGGTTCTGTTCTAGGATCTAGGGATTATGGAACTCAAAACCAAAGCATTCACACAAAGCATCTCCACAGCCAACTCTTTTAAAACTCTCGGAAATAGACCATCAAGGCCAGGAAATTTGTTGGCCTTTAGACCCATTAATTTTTTGAGTCATATTCCCTTTCTAACAGCACTGTGGGTGTTAGCTACACCACATAGACTGCAGTGGTTCTGAAGACAGCTCACCATCACTTTCTTAGGGTCAATTACCTTGGAAGAGCTAAGTATCTCAAAAATGTGAACAACATGTTAAATAAGGCATTTCACACTGCTACTATCCAATGGTTGGTGTTTTCCACCTACATGATGCTGCAGTCAGTTCAAAAGGAGGTTCTGCGTATCAAACAACTGAGAAACGTTGTTTGAGAACTTCAGAGCTGGTGCAATGCCAGGTGCATGCATCCCAGCAATTGGATGATCAAATCAAACAGCATGTTCCGTTGGTTGTTCACACTAGGCAGAACACAGATCCTATTCAACCAGTCCATGCTTGCAAAACTGAAAACAAAACCTCTACTGTTTAATGTAATTCCATGATTGAGCAGCACTTGCTGAACAATCCTGAGTGCATGAATAGCCACACTAACAACTAATTTAAGATAATAATTAGTTAGCTTGTAACATGGCTCATTTACGCTTGTTACAAATGACATACATTCATATTCCCTTTAAACTATAGGCTCCCCAAGCATCGGTGTAATTCACATAGATACAAGGCTTGAACATATCCCTTTCTCCATGATAATGCCTCAGCCAATCAGCAGCCTTTTCTCCTATAGTATAAATTATTGTGATGGTTTGAAATTTGCTATTCTTGCATTTGTCCTGATGAGTGCAAGATAAAAAGCTTTGGTAACGTGGTCTCTCTTTTCAGCAATATTCAAGTTCCGTCCTGCCAAGCAAACATTTGCATACTCTGCTTTTCATCTCAATAGGAAGAGAGAAATGGTGGCGTGGTGGCGAATTCACTGGATGAGCAATCCAGAGGAACAGGTTAATGCTCTGGGGATGTGCGTTCAAATCCCGTGACATTTGGTGGAGTTTTAATTTAATCAAATGTCCTAATCTTCACCAACTTGCACATGTTTGGATTTCGGAAGTTATTGTCAGTTTTATCCTGTAACAGTGGCAAGTACTGATAACCTCAACATTACTGCTACAGCAAAATACAGGCTATTATATCTTAAAATGCTGCGTGACTCACAACAGTCCATCTTCAAATCATTAAAAACTCGTGTTAACTTTGACAATTTTTAAAGTGTCAATATTTATCTGCAATGCCTATTACACCCTTTGTGGTGATAATTTTTTTATGTTAAATTCCACGTAATGATTGCTGCCATACCAATGGTCTGGATTTTGCAGTCAGCAGTGAAGAAATGACACCCACTACTGACCACCTAGAAAACTGCCCATAAAGATGAAGAGAGGTCTGTTATGCAGAGGTAGAAAACAAAGGCCACATAAATAGAATTCAGTAGCATTTATATAGTACTGGGCCCTGAGCTTTTTCACAGGGAATTTACCAGTGTGTGTGTGTGTTACGGACTTGAGGAATTTCAGAACAATATATTATTCCTTACTTTGATGATTTAATTATTTATAAACAGCTAAAGCATCAGCAGTTTGGGCAGTAGAGAAGTCAGACCATTGGAGTTGCTCTGCAGTGGAGGCTGAAAAGCCTTGAGACCTGATGTTCTAAAGCACCATCATTGGCGAGAAGATGTAACTCCATTAAAACGATATCCACAGAATTTCCAATTTAAATGTGTATAGGAATTTATAATGGATAGGTTATCTGGAAGTCTGCGGGAGCATATGTTATATAGGTATGCATGTTAAAATGTTCTAAGACTTGGTCGGTCAACAATAAAAGCTTTACACAGTTGTATTTTTAATTTTTTTATTTATAAACAACATACATTTACTATAAAAGCTGTTGCATTATTTGAACGCATTGTATTTTCTCCTTAAGAGGCAAATCACTATACATATAGCGCAATGGTTGAACTGTAGCATATAGCAGACGATTTCAATAGTTTATTAGCCCCAGCTACAATCATTCACTGAAAAAAAGCACCAGTCCAAGTCCATATTTGGTTAAGCATGTTTTGGGAGAAATGTTGTTAACTATATAGTCAAATCTAACAACTTGCTACACAGATGATAGCAGATGGTGGTCGAGTTTCATTGCATGCTACTGTAAGGATACTACATCCGATCATGCAAATATGAATGGATGAGTGTTACCAACAAGGTGAGAAGAGTAAGCACAACAATAGATACTTTGAATAAGCTTTATTGATTTATGAACCAAACATGGACTTCCCAAAGTCAGTAAAGTCAACCATACACATAGTGGAACATTTTAAACAAAATGTAATTTTCAAAAACAGAACTACACTTTTTTACTTGACTATTTAGTTATCGAGGCTGTGTTTTCATAGTATTGGTGCTATATAATTTTGTTAAGCAAAGTGTTCATCTCTGGTACGACTGACAGAAGTTCATTTGTGTGAAATGCTATATTAACATTTTGGATAAGAACTGACTATTGATGTTGTTAGCGGATGAACTCAATGGCCAGAATTTTCCAGCCCCACCAGCCAGCCGTTTGGTGTTGCCAAAAGTCAATGGATGTTTGGCTGACCTGCCACATCCTTCATAGAGTGTCTCACCACGGCAGGGCCAGAAAGTCCCGGTCAATGTATTTTAAATGAATTAACAGCTCCTTTAAAATAGTGGCGCTGGTGTGTTACAATCCACTCACAAAGTCCACGTTGTTATGGTAACATTCGTATTTACATGCATGTTGTAGCCTGGAGCTATGGGTAATGATAGTAGAGGCTCCAATGATTTTTCCATCACATGGTTGACCTGGAATCTCTCCCATGCTTACCACTTGCCATTGCCATGTGTTGGGGGAATTTGCAGGTTTATAATCAACCTCTTTGGTCACATTCTGAGCATACCTTCCTTGGTCATCAAGTCCTAGGGTGAGATTCAAACCCAGAACTTCTGACTCAGAGGGAGGGACACTACCTGCTGTACCACAAGACTGCTTTAAAATAGTAAGCAGAGGAATATAATTTAAACCTGTAATTAATTAATTTTCAATATTGCCAATTGTATTTTCCAGCCCGTATTCTGTCTTAAGTACCAGCATTCATTGGTTTTGAATATTGATGTTCAGTGTATTACATATAAATCTGTATTGGAGCAATTTATTCTACAGGCCAAGAAATTTCAATGTTACCACTTAAATGCTTAATGACTTTGTCCCTGGTTCATGTTGGCGCCACTTCAACTTTATTTTAAAAGATAAAGAGAATTGCAAATGGGGCTCTTGGAACAGGTACAGAATGTGCTACTATATATGTTCACTGTTCCTCCGAACTGGTAATTTCCGAGGAGAAAAAGAGTACAAGAATATGTAAAAAGTCCTCTTTAAAAATATTTTGGGTGCTGAAACATGTATTTTACACAATAGATAGACTGCAAGATAAACATCAGCCTTCGCTGAAACCATGCAGAAGAGTAGAATTCAGTTTAATATGAACCGGTCACATGAGATAAACCAATTAGGCCTCAGCTTCATGTTTAACTCATCTCCTTTGCAGTATCGCTTCCACCCAGCTCATTTGAGAGCTGACAGAGATGTTTATCAAGCCAGATACCAATTACTTCACATTCACTGCAGACGCTCAACACTTTTGACCGTCAATGTGCAACAGCCTGCATTTTCTAAGGCACAGTTTTAATGTGAAAAAGATAAAATCATTCTTCCAAAAGACTGATCCAACAATGGTTACAAATAAAAATACAGCACACAATTATCATATAATACCTCGGCGTAAGGACTCGACTAGCATGCAACACATGTTTTTATCTATTTCAATAAATAAATGTCAAAGGTGTAATTTTAAGAAATAATTATTGCTGAGCCAAAGAAAGAGATTTATTTAATTGCGCACTCTTCAACAATGCTGCTAAATGATCATGGACTACACTTTAATATTTATCCTACAGTATGGAAATCAAGAGCTTCAGTGACTATGGAGTTGACACTGTATTGCTGTTGTTTAAGGCAGAGACGATGCAGTTGGCTAATTAGCTGCTTTCAATTCTCCATAGAATCATTTTGCAGGCATCTGCTTGCGATATAAATGGTTTGTTAAGCAAGGGATCATGGCATATCTCAGGCTAGTTGTAATTGTTTGGTTATTCTCATTTATCTACAAATCAAGAAAAATGAAATTTTAAAGGTTTCTGGTCAAAATAATGATATTTCAGTAAAATACAACAAAATGCGTGCCTGTAACTGACTCTTCCAGTAAGGTATCTGCAATTTCACAGTAATTTTGAAAAAAAAACCTTCAGCAGCCTTGTGGAATATTCCAGCAGCGACTTGAGACTTCATAATAATATAAAACTGCTGAATTTAATCAAATTCTTTCTCTGCTTGGAAAGATTGACTATTTAAAAAGTTTCACAGCTTTAATGTATCATAATAGGTAGAATGTTTTATAATAAAAGTATAATAATCTACAAATTAATTTTACTTACTTTTTTGTTACCTTAATTGGGTTCTGATACTTTAATTTCTTGCAGTGTACAGGCATTCTGACATTTTGGGGGAATATTTGACCCAATTTGAGGCAAAATTGTGAAAGTTCAAACTTGCTCTGCATTATTTTCTAGTCAGTTCCAAAGTAGATTTCTCAGTTTTCCAGAATCTAAAATGGTGGCACAGGCCATATTTATAATTCAAATTGTAATGGGCAGCATTTGAGCACCTGCAGGCATAGTGCGTAATATTTACTGGAATTTCATTATTTTAATACTTGGTTCGCCTTGATTTACAGGGAATACACCGGATTTACAGGAGATAAAAGTCCACATCGAGCAAAGTAAACACTGGGTCAACAGAAAAGCTCGGGTCTGGCTGTGTATTATGCAAGAAAACCTGATCAAAGTGTGGAAGAGTTAATACCTTCTCTTTGTGACCCTGAATATGAATTGCAGCCTGGTGGTTGTCTACTCCTTAATCATTAACTTAAAGATAATGTTGATCTAAATTCTTCTTTATAGTAACTTAGATCAATTAGATAAACAATAAATGAGCGAAGCCAGTACTGAACATTTAGAAAACCTGATGCAATATAACAGCCGTTACAAGTACACACTGGAGAGCTGGCATTGATTGCCAATTATGTCCTTTCTACACACAGACTTGCACACATATTTTCCTAGAAGACAAGCATTTCAGCTTTTCTTTCTATTTTCTGATGCATTAATAAATCGTGTCGTTGTATTTTGTTATTATCTAGTATCAAAAAACAACTCGGTTATTGCCTCGATCATGATCCATTTGTTCACATGCTAGACCATGTGGTGATATTCTTGCATGATGAATAAAGACAATTTAAAATATCTGAATGACTGTAAATCTATCCATTTCAAATCAACTCGATTTTCCCTCCCGCCTGCTGCTGGCCGAATACTTAAGGGTCTCATTTGGCAGTGGGCAGGTGGTGGAATCCCCATTTGCTCCCATGCCACCCGTTGAATGCCACTCCCACCACCAAGCCTGCCGAATGGTGGACACAAGATTCTGCCCCTAATTTTATTCAGTTCCTCCTATAATCATTGCACTTTAATATATTTATCATGATTGGAGGAGGCGATAAAATACAACGACAGCTCATGTTAGTCCAGGAAAAGGAAGAAGACAATTTTTATTCACTACATAGGACAAACATAAGGCTGAACCTTTTGGAGGCAATGGCTGTGGAGGGGGTACGGACCACAGTTGTTGACTTGAAAGCCAGCGGGACCCCCATATCACTTCTTTTTGTGAAGGCCCACTATATCTTCTACCACTCAGGCACTTGACAGGCCAGGGGCAGCCTTCCCCCAGGATCAAGGACTCTGGGGTTGGAATTCAAACCTGCTGAGATCTCCCCACTAACCAGAGGCCAACAATTCTTCTGTACCCAGCAGTGCTACTGGGAGGTGTTGACTGCTGCAGGTACAAAACCCACATGAAGCTTTGGATCGAGGAGGGACTCAGGCGCTGGTGAGTGATGGTGGGAAGGGGGTTATGGGATGGGTATCACGGGGAGGGGAGGAAGGGGGGGAGGTCAGCAACAAGAGTAGGGGGTGGGGGTAGCCCTCAGCAGGGCTGCTCCTTCCCAATGCCAAGTCCATCGATCAGACTCCAAGAGCCTGCAAGCAAACACACCAGGGTGCACGGAGAACCTCTCGCCTGCGGTGGCCTAATACTTAAGGGTCTCATTTGGCAGTGGGCAGGTGGTGGAATCCCCATTTGCTCCCATACCACCTCATTGAATGCCACTCCCACCACCAAGCCTGCCAAACGGCGGACACAAGATTCTGCTCCTAATTTTATTCAGTTTTTCCTATAATCATTGCACTTTAATGTATTTATCATGATTGGAGGAGGCGATAAAATAAATTACATATCACACAATATTAATTAAATACATGTTGAATCCAGTTAAAAGCTTTTATTCAACAGCAAAAATAGTATGCTACTTTTGTATATGCACAAAAGAATGGTGCTTTCACTGGGTACGAAAATGATCCAAGGTGTAGACTGCCAAGGTAACAATGCAGGTAAAAGCTGTTTTGGAAAATGATGTTTCTTCTAATGAGAAAGCCAGTGAGTGACAGTTTCTATCCACGATTGTCAGTCGTCGCAAGGATCAGCACTGAGCATCGGGGCCACCTGTGTTCTATCCAACTTCCAGTTGCTGTTGCTGATTGGCATGTGGCAAGGTCATAAAGTGGTGGGTTGTCCAGCAGCTAAAAACGAAGGCAATCTCAGTATTGACAATATTTAATTATAGCGCGTCTCAGGTTATAAATGTTGCAATGCTACAAAGACTTATAGGAGATAAATACCATCATGGAATCACTCAGTTGACATCATTAAGCAGATCTCTTTTTAACATTCACAGTACTGCAATTCTGGACTTGGTCCTCCAAAAGGCCAGCCAGGCTTACATACCCTTACTGCACTTCCACGATGGGGCATTTTGGCCGGAATTCTGCCAGGAAAATGCTAAGTGCTGAATTCATGTAAAAACTGGAGTAACTCCCGCTGTTTTTTTTTAGCGGGATTTTCAAAATGAATCTCCCACACTCTCAGCACTGCAGAGTGCACTTGTGAGATTCACAATGAAAATCTGTGGGCAGGCCTATTCCCGCTGGAGAGGCCGGCAGCATAGCGCTAAGTGGACCACTTTGCATGCGCCAATCTGTCATAGTGGAGATCAGTGCATGTGCAGTAGCCCTGCACTGCCGGCTTCTCGATCGCTGGCCAGCACAGCAACACCCCATCGCTGCCCCTCTGATCTGATCGCTGGCCTCCCGGATGTCTCTGGGCCAGCTCAACTCCTCCCCCGCCCCCTCCGGCCCATCTTGATCTCGCTGACACCCCCTCCCCCACAGTACCGATCTTCCTGATACCCCGGCAGTCCCGACCCCATCCCCCCACAGCCCCACCCCTCCCCCCTGTGTGGCCAGCCCTGATCATCACCTTCCCTCCCTCTACCAGGGATCCCTATGCAAGGTGGCAGCAGGTCCTCCCCACCAATCTTGCCCATAGGCCCCACCCTCATTAGGCCATCTCCTTCTGGCCCCACCCCCTTGGCACTGCCTGATGGCCCAGTGGGCAGTGCAAAGGTGTCCCTTGGGCATGCCACTTTGCCCCTTGAGCAGTGCCAGGGGGCCAGGCTGGCACTATCAGGCAGGCAATGCCCAGGGGGCACCCCCCTTAACCCTGACCTCCTCAGAGGCCTCCATGGCCTCCCTTCATTCCAGCGGGCTCAGGCCACTTAGTGGGCTGTTGTAAACCCCGCTGGAGTGAACCAATCCTGGCGGGGTGTGGGGGAGGGGAGGAGAGGCTAGTGGGCCCAGAGGCTTCAGTCCTGGGCCAGCTAATAAGATTTAAATGGCGATTTAAATATTTTAATCAGTTCCATGCCCATTTCTGACATGGAGCTGATGATGCTGGAAATCCAGGCCCCAGTGCAGCGGGCTGGGAAAATTACCCACTTTATTTTTCACTGACATTCTTTTTATTATTTTTAAACACAAATTTGGAAATTCTATTAAGAATTCTTTCACAAGGTAACTAAAGAGTAGATTTTCCCACTCTGATGTATACCTGGAATATATATTGTTAAATTACATAATTCCAGCTCATAATTTCCCATTTATAAAGTTGTTGAATGCAAAATCATGAGCTGATATTACTTATTTTTCTGATATGAGCCAGGAGCAACACAATAAATGTTTATTCCTAAATTAGAGGGCAAAAATTGTGCATTTAAAAATCCAAGTAATAAATTTACAGCTTATACAATGTTCCACTTGCAAATCAGTTATAAGAAGATTAAAGTTCAAAGAATGAATGCTGAATTTAGATTGTTTTAAAAATGGCTTAGTCACAGAAAGCAGAAAATAAAGTATAAATGTAATAAACTTAAAACCAAAGGAGTGACGAGTGCATTTCTGGAGAAAGCTGTTCTGAATCCCAAGCTATAAATGCCAGTCATAAAAAACAGTACAATGTTTCTTATGTTACATAACCTATTATTCTTAAATTTGTAGCCACATTCTGAATATAAAAGGGACAATAGTAGCATCCAAGGGGCCTGTATCAATGAAGTTGATTGGCTAAGAATGACTGAAGAGATTTGAAATTGTCAGATGATAAGTAATGGATGTTGCAGACAATCGAGCAGGGAAATTCTGTCGGAGTAAATGCTGTTCTCAGACTCCCACTCAATTCTCCGCCCCCTCTGTCATTCTTGCCCGCTGAAAATGGGGACAGAAAATCCCCCCTTTAGTAAGAAACACATTAAATGAAGCCAAAAGAGAAAATGCTGGAAAATCTCAGCAGGTCTGGCAGCATCTGTAAGGAGAGAAAAGAGCTGACGTTTCGAGTCCAGATGACCCTTTGACAAATTAAATAAAGTGCTGCCAACTGTATAATGTTGGAAATTATATTTGAAATTTGTACATCTGATGTGCTAAGTGCAATTTTACAAGATGTAAATTTTAAATTTAAACTGGGGAAGAAAAGGGAAAAAATTTGCGAGTGATAATTGATTATTCACTTTATGTTTCCGCTCAATTTGAAATATTTATCATCACGACTGAAAGATTAACGATTATAATAACAACACTGTAAATAAAAGCAAATAATTTTCAACTTAGTCACAGGAAAATATTTGATTATGAATGTCACAATCTTTAATAATAGCAATTAAATGTTGACCAAAGTTTTTAACTTTCGGCCTTGCAGAAATTGCGATTCTTCAGATGATATCTTTACAAGTTTTAAGTGAGAAACATGGATGGAATTTTATGACCTCTCCCACCAGCCAGATTTCCGGTCCTGCCGAAGTCAATTGGCTTTTTGAATGGTTCACATCATTTTGTGGCCCCCACCCCCACCATAGCCGGGCTATAAAATTCTGCCCCTAGGGACATTTTACAAAAAGCACAGTGCTGAAACATAACTTACTTCGGGACCTGATGTAGCAATCATTACAATTGAGAAGCCCATTGCGGATCCGCACATCTGTCCCAGTGGTTGCATCTCCAAGTTGTCCTTGACAGATACCACACTGTAATATCACAAAAAAAGTTAATTAGCCATTTCAGACCTACAAAAAAAAACATCTTGTCAATTTATCTGAATGCACTACAAAATAAGAAATGGTCTAAAATTGATCAGGGAAGTTCATGTGGCATCTTGTCCCCCTCTTAGTCTGCTACATGTACTTATGGCCCCATCCTTTCTGTGAGCATACACAATTGCTGATTCATCCTTTATGTTACTCTAATTTTTAGTTGATGCATTTTCCTTCATGTCTTCAACAAGGTAAAAGATTTTGGTGATATTGATGATGAAGCACATCTTTAAAATGGCATTGGCATGAATAAATTGGCAACCAATATCAAGACTAAACAATACAAAGAAAGAAGGTACCTTCTGTCTGTGCAACTTAAATTATATAGTGCTTTCCATATTATAGTGGGCCAGATTTTGCTGCAGCAGGGCATCCAATAGTGTCTGCCTTTTGTTCAGGCTGGTTTCTGCATGCTCAGGTTTTTAAAGTTTTGTGCATGGCAAGTTGCTGATGACCATAGGATCCCTACAAAGCAGAAGGAGACCACTCAGCCCATCAAGTCTGTACCGACAACAATCCCACCTAGGGCCTATCCCCATAACTCCATGTATTTACCCGACTAATCCACCTGACACTAAGGGGCAATTTATCATGGCCAATCAACCTAACCTGCACATATTTGGAGAGTGGGAGAAAACCAGAACACCCAGAGGAAACCCATGCAGACATGGGGAGAACATGCAAACACCACACAGTCAATCACCCAATGATGGAATTGAAACCGTTTCCCTCGCACTGTGAGGCAGCAGTGTTAACCACTGTGCCACTGTGCCACACTAATATTGCAGTGAGGGAAATCAGACATCTGGGCTGGAGTGAACAAGACAGGGAACTGTATCTCCTTAACCAATCTGATTGAAGGATTGAGCAGCACATAGGCTAGAAGAAACTGTACATTGGAGTTATTTCAATGCCAAATCAGATATAGCATGTGAAATAAGGGGAGGTGTCATTCCATTAACTTTTGGCCCAGTGGTTAGCACTGCTGCCTCACAGTTCCAGAGACCCGGGATCGATTCCTGGCTTGGGTCACTGTCTGTGCGGAGTCTGCACATTCTCCCCGTGTCTGCGTGGGTTTCCTTCGGGTGCTCTGGTCTCTTCCCACATTCCAAAGATGTGCGGGTTAGGTTGATTGGCCATGCTAAATTGTCCCTTAGTATCAGGGAGACTAACAGGGTGAATTTGTGGGGTTACAGGGATAGGGTCTGGGTGAGATTGTTGTCGGGTGCAGACATGATGGGCCAAATGGCCTCCTTCTGCACTGTAGAATTCTATGATTCCATGATAAGACTCCAATTTCTTTACTGACTTCACAAACCTGGATTCCATACCTCAAACATGGGCCTCTCTGCTATTTCTACAATGTGACTAAAACCTCAGAAAACACCCTTGGATTCCAATAGTCTGCTGCAATGGTTTCAAACTGCAACCAAACTGATCACTTCCAGAACTCCTACTGCGGCAAGATTAACTACCTTTTATTGAGAGGATTACTATCGATTTCTTATTGTAGCTTCCAGCAAAACAAATCTTCCAGTTGTTTTTCCATTTCCAACTCTGCCTTATACTGAATACCAGTTCCATGCATCATGGACAATAAATCTATTTAATTTTTAAACTTATTTTATTTTTAAAGTTTCTTCATTTACCAATGTAGGAATTAAGTAATGTAAAATATTGCAATTTGAGATTACAATGTTTTAACATTTGCTTTTTTTCTGCTAAGGAAGGTCCTAAAGGACCTAACAACAGTTTTAACATTGATTCCTATGGGAATTAATTCCTATGGGAATCAATGGGCCTGATTTTACCATTTTCATTCTAAGTGCTGAATCTGGGCGCAATTCACATCCGACTTGGAAATCTGCTTTCAAGCACTCCCATACGCGCTCAGCCTGAAAGAAAAGTCACAGGTCTGAATCGCGCTGTGGGCGGGGCTTAGCACACCTGAAATGATCGGAGCTCTGAACTGCGCATGCGCAGTTAGAAAAAAAATTGAAAAAGCGTACCCGTGTCAGATTGCTCCCTGGCCGCAGAAAGTGGAGGAAGTGGCCCGGGAGTGAAAAGCGGGAGCGATGGCCCCCACAGACATCACTGTCCCGCTTATCTACCCACCCCCCCCCCCCACTACCCAGACCGATCGCAACCCCCTTCCCCCTTCCACCCACCAATTGCCCGCAGAGTGGCAGCGGATCCCCCTGCCCCCCCCTCCCACCACCAGAGATCCATCTGGCCTCCTCCCCCGCCACCAGTGGGCGATCGAGCTTCCTCCCCCACCAGAGATACATCTTACCCGCCTCCTCCCCTCCCAGAGAATGATCTGGCCTCACTCTACCCCCCGACCCCCCAGAGAACGATCTGGCCTCACTCCCCCACCAGACAATGATCTGGCCTCCTCCCCCCCAACCAGACAACGATCGGCCCTCTGCCCCCCCAACCAGACAACGATCGGCCCTCCGCCCCCCCCCCCCAAGCAAACAATGATTGGCCCTCCCTCCGCCCTCCCTCCTCCCAACCCCCCCCCCCCCCCCCCCCCAGAATGATCTGACCCACCTCCCTCCTCCCCCACCACCTGATCTACATGAGCCAAGCTGATTGGAGGAGGGAAAGCAATTCCTCCTCCAAGAATTGAGCTCATTTGCATCTTAGCAAAAGGCCGAGATACAGCTTTTAAAAATTGCTTCATATGAAACATATGAAGCTTATAATCTGACCCAATGGCCTCAACCAAGTGCAGCATCCGCATAACTACACTTGATCTTAGCCAAAAGGCCGAGAAGCTCGCCTCTTCAGCAGCTGGAGCGCTCGATTCAGGCTTCTATTCAGCAGGTTCATTTTGGTGCGATTCCAGATTGGCGAATTCGGTGGTAAAGGGGGGAATGCTGATAAAGTTGGGCAGGCAGTTCATTAGTTCAATTGAAATACATGCAAATACATTTAAATCGCCATTGCGCCTGTTTCAGGCGTGAATTGGATCGCGGCCGTTCTCGGGTCTCAGTAAAGTGGCCATCTGCGTGGACACGGGCGCGGATCGCGTTAATAGCCTCACACCCAACTTTACCACGTTTTCACGCCCACAACGGTAAAATCGGGCCCAATGTTTCGCTTAGAGTTGTTTATTTAAAGTTGCCATTTTTAGGAACACAACCACAACTTTGAGGACTCACAGTAGTCATAGTTGCTGATTCATATCTTACAACCAATGACCCAGTGTCCTCCATCACCACCGCTGTCCCACTGTTGGGTCAGATCCATTGAGTGATACACAGTTGAGAGAGAGTGGCTCTGAGAGTCCTGAACATTGACTGTGGATCCCATGAAGTTTCATTGAATTATGTCAAACATGGGCAAGGAAATCTTCTGCTGATTACCACCACTGCCCTCCCTTAGCTGATTCCAGTGCAAAAGGCATCTTAGCCAGAGGTACCAAGTGGATGATCCATCTTGACATCCTCCTGAGGTCCCCAGCATCACAGATGTCTATCTTCAGCCAATTTCATTCACTCCATTAGGTCTATAGGGAGGGGATCAAACTATTAGGTCTATAGGGAGGGGATCAAACTATTAGGTCTATAGGGAGGGGATCAAACTATTAGGTCTATAGGGAGGGGATCAAACTATTAGGTCTATAGGGAGGGGATCAAACTATTAGGTCTATAGGGAGGGGATCAAACTATTAGGTCTATAGGGAGGGGATCAAACTATTAGGTCTATAGGGAGGGGATCAAACTATTAGGTCTATAGGGAGGGGATCAAACTATTAGGTCTATAGGGAGGGGATCAAACTATTAGGTCTATAGGGAGGGGATCAAACTATTAGGTCTATAAGTGTGGTGGCTGGGGACGAGCTTGGGGCTGGGACAAGGCTGGCAAAGAAGAAGAGCACTCTGGGGGAGGATGACCTCACTGAGCCTGGGGGTCTGGAGTGCTTATACTTCAATGCAAGGAGCGTAGCAGGTAAAACAGACGAACTTGGGGCCTTAATGCGCACGAGGAATTTGGATGTGGTTGCGGTGACAGAGACTTGGTTGAAAGAGGGACAGGACTGGCAGCTGAATATTCCAGGGTACAAGTGTTTTAGGCGAGACAGAGGAGGGGCCAAAAGAGGTGGGGGAGTAGCGGTATTGGTTGGAGAGCATATTACAGCGGTGCAGAGGGAGGACAATTCGGAGGAGTCGTGTAGCGAGTCACTCTGGGTGGAGCTTAGAAACAGGAAAGGCGCAGTCACTATGTTGGGGGTGTACTACAGGCCCCCCAACAGCCCAAGGGAAGGGGAAGAATGGATATGTCAGGAGATACTGGATAGGTGCAGGAAATATAGGGTTGTTGTAGTGGGAGACTTCAATTTCCCTGGTATAGACTGGAAATCGCTGAGGGCAGGGACTCTGGATGGGGAGGAATTTGTAAAATGTGTACAGGAGGGTTCGTTGGAACAATATGTGGACAGCCCAACTAGAGAGGGGGCTATACTGGACCTGGTACTGGGGAATGAGCCCGGTCAGGTCTTCAAAGTTTTGGTTGGGGAACATGTGGCAAATAGTGACCACAATTCTGTTAGCTTTAGGATAGTGATGGAAAAGGATGAGTGGTGTCAAAGGGTAAGGTGTTGGATTGGGGGAAGGCTAACTTTATTGGGATCAGGCAGAAATTGGCAGCTCTTGATTGGGAGAGGCTGTTTGAGGGTAAATCCACATCTGGTATGTGGCAGTCTTTTAAGGAACGGTTGTTAGGGCTACAGGACAAGCATGTGCCTGTAAAAAAGAAGGATAGGAAGGGTAGGATTAGAGAACCGTGGATAACCAGGGAAATTGAGGGACTGGTCAAAAGGAAAAGAGAGGCGTATGTTAGGTCCAAGCAGCTAAAAACGGAGGGAGCTCTGGAGGAGTACAATGAAAGTAGGAAAATACTCAAACGGGGAATTAGAAGAGCAAAAAGGGGTCACGAAATGTTCTTGGCAGACAGGATTAAGGAGAATCCCAAGGCATTTTATTCATACGTTAGGAACAAAAGGGTTGTTAGGGAAAAAATCGGACCTCTCAGGGACAAAAGTGGGGACTTATGCTTGGAGCCCAAAGAGGTAGGGGAGATCCTAAATGAATACTTTGCGTCGGTATTCACAAAGGAGAGGGATGTGTTGACTGGGAGTGTCTCGGAGGGGAGTGTTGAACCGTTGGAGAAAATCTCCATTACAAAGGAGGAAGTGTTAGGTTTGTTAGAGAATATAAAGACTGACAAATCCCCAGGGCCTGATGGAATCTATCCATGGCTGCTCAGGGAGACGAGAGGTGAAATCATTGGGCCTCTGACGCAAATCTTTGTCTCGTCACTGGACACAGGTGAGGTCCCAGAGGATTGGAGGATAGCCAATGTGGTCCCGTTATTTAAGAAGGGTAGGAAGGATAACCCGGGTAATTATAGGCCGGTGAGCTTGACGTCCGTGGTGGGGAAGTTGTTGGAGAAGATTCTTAAAGATAGGATGTATGCGCATTTAGAAAGGAATAAACTCATTAACGATAGTCAACATGGTTTTGTGAGAGGGAGGTCATGCCTCACTAACCTGGTGGTGTTTTTTGAAGAAGTGACCAAAATGGTTGACGAAGGAAGGGCCGTGGATGTTGTCTATATGGACTTTAGTAAAGCGTTTGACAAAGTCCCTCATGGTAGGCTAGTGAAAAAGGTTGGATCCCATGGGATAAAGGGGGAGGTGGCTAGATGGGTGGAGAACTGGCTTGGTCATAGAAGACAGAGGGTGGTAGTGGAAGGGTCTTTTTCCGGCTGGAGGCCTGTGACTAGTGGTGTACCGCAGGGCTCTGTATTGGGACCTCTGCTGTTTGTGATTTATATAAATGATCTGGAAGAAGGAGTAACTGGGGTGATCAGTAAGTTTGCGGACGACACAAAACTGACAGGACTTGCAGACAGTGAGGAACATAGTCAGAGGCTACAGAAAGATATAGATAGGCTGGAAATTTGGGCAAGGAAATGGCAGATGGAGTTCAATCCTGATAAATGCGAAGTGATGCATTTTGGTGGGAATAATGTAGGGAGGAGCTACACGATAAATGGAAGAACCATAAAGGGTGTAGAGACGCAGAGGGACCTGGGTGTGCAAGTCCACAGATCTTTGAAGGTGACGTCACAGGTGGAGAAGGTGGTGAAGAAGGCATATGGCATGCTTGCCTTTATAGGACGGGGCATAGAGTATAAAAGTTGGGGTCTGATGTTGCAGATGTATAGAACGTTGGTTCGGCCGCATTTGGAATACTGCGTCCAGTTCTGGTCGCCACACTACCAGAAGGATGTGGAGGCTTTGGAGAGAGTACAGAGGAGGTTTACCAGGATGTTGCCTGGTATGGAGGGGCTTGGTTATGAGGAGAGATTGGGGAAACTGGGGTTGTTCTCCTTGGAAAGACGGAGGATGAGGGGAGACTTAATAGAGGTGTATAAAATTATGAAAGGCATGGATAGGGTGAACGGTGGGAAGCTTTTCCCCGGGTCGGTGGTGACGTTCACGAGGGGTCATAGGTTCAAGGTGAAGGGGGGGAGGTTTAACACAGATATCAGAAGGACATATTTCACACAGAGAGTCGTGGGGGCCTGGAATGTGTTGCCGGGCAAGGTGGTGGAGGCGGACACACTGGGAACGTTTAAGACTTATCTAGACAGCTATATGAACGGAGTGGGAATGGAGGGATACAAAAGAGTGGTCTAGTTTGGACCAGGGAGCGGCGCGGGCTAATTGTTCCTTGTTTCTCGTTTCAAGGCTTCATTCTATGATCATCTTGCTGGTGCCAGTACAGAGCGAGACTGCGGATAGTTGGGAACCTGTCTCGGGGGCAGGGAATTCATATGGTGTTTGTGGAAGTGGAAATGACTAGGGTTGGGAAGCATTTTCCGATCAGGGCCATTGTGATCTCCTGGACTCGTTTCGATCGCCTCAGGGGGTCGGAGAGGAATTTCCCAGATTTTTTTTTTTCCCCATATTGGCCCTGGGGTTTTTCACTCTGGGTTTTCGCCTCTCCCTGGAGATCACATGGTCTGGAATGGGGGAGTGGGGGTGAGTTAATAGGTTGTAATGAACAAAGCATCGTAGCTGTGAGGGACAGCTCGGTGGATAGGATATTGGTATGTAGATAGGCTGGAAAATTGGGCGGGGATCCTGGATTCAGGATTCAATCCTGGACCGGGGAGCGGCGCGGGCTTGGAGGGCCGAAGGGCCTGTTCCTGTGCTGTATTGTTCTTTGTTCTTTGTCCATATGATATCAAGGAATGACTGGATACTGCAAAGGCAATGGGCCCTGACAACATTCCAGTTTTAGTACAGCAGACTTGTGCTCTAGAACTAGATAGGTCCCTAGACAAGCTGTTTCAGTATGATGACAGCACTGGCATCTATCCCACAAAGTGGAAAGTTTCCCCAGATGTGTCCTGTCCAGAAAAAGCCAGACAAACCCAGTCTATCAATTTACTACCATCAATCATCAGCAAAAAGATGAAAGGTGTCATCAATCATGCTATCAATTGGCATTTACTCAGCAATAACTTGCTCATCTATGTTCAGTTTGGATTCTACCAGAGCTACTCAGCTCCTGACCTCATTACAGTCTTGGTCCAAACATGGACAGAAGAGGTGGGGTGTGAGTGACTGCCTTTAATGTCAAGGAGCATTTGATCGAAAGTGGCAACAAGGAGCCCTAGCAAATTTGGGGTTAATGGATTTAGGAGCTCGCAAAAGGAAAGTTGGTTATGAGGTTGGAGGCCAATCATCTCAGACCCAGAACATTACTGTAGGAATTCCTCAGTGTACTGTCCTAGATCCAACCATTTTCAGCTGCTTCATCAATGATCTTCCTTGCAACATCAGGCCAGAAGCCAGAAGCTAATGATACAACAGTGTTCAGTACTATTTACAACTCCTCAGATACTGAAGCAATCTTTGACCACAAGCAAGTAAGGTCTGGACAATATTCACTCTTGGGCTGATATGTGCTCCAGTTTCCTCCCACACTCCAAAGGTGTGTGGGTTAGGTTGATTGGCCATGCTAAATTCACCCTCAGTGTCAGGGGATTAGCAGGGTAAATACATGGGTTTACGGGGATAGGGTCTGGGTGGGATTTTGTCGGTGCTGGCTCGATAGGTCAAATGGCCTCCTTCTGCACTGTGGGAACTTTATAATTCTAACATGCATTCCAGTACAGCACAGGAAAAAGGCCCTTCGGCCCTCCCACACGAGGACCAGGTAATGACAATCTTGAACAAGAGAGAATCTGATCATCTCCCCTTGACGTTCAATGGCATTACCATCACTGAACGTATCACCATCCTGGTGGTTATCATTGACCAGAAACCTAACTGGACCAGCCATTTAAACACTATGGCCACAAGAGCAGGTCAGAGTTTGGGAATTCTGCAGAGAGTAACTTATCTCCTTACTCCCAAAGCCTGTTCACAATCTACAAGACACAAGCCAACAGTGTGATGGAATACCCTCCACTTGCCATTCCACAGCATTCAAGAAGCAAAACGGGGACACGAGATTGTTTTGGCAGATACAGCAAAGGAGAATCCAAAGAGCTTCTACAAATATATGAAGGGCAAAAGAGTAACAAGGGAGAGAGTAGGGCCTCTTAAGGATCAACAAGGTCATCTATGTGCAGATCCACAAGAGATGGGTGAGATCCTAAATTAATATTTCTCATCAGTAATTTGTGTTGAGAAAAGCATGGATGTTAGGGAACTTGGGGAAATAAATAGTGATGTCTTGAGGAGTGTATATATTACAGAGAAGGAGGTGCTGGAACTCTTAAAACGCATCAAGGTAGATAAATCCCCGGGACCTGATGAAGTGTATCCCAGGACATTGTGGGAGGCTAGGGAGGAAATTGCGGGTCCCTTAGCCGAGATATCTGAATCATCAATAGTCACGGGTGAGGTGTCTGAAGATTGGAGGGTGGCAAATGTTGTGCCTTTGTTTAAAAAGGGCTGCAGGGAAAAGCCTGGGAACTACAGGCCAGTGAGCCTCACATCTGTGGTGGGTAAATCATTGGAAGGTATTTTGAGAGACAGGATCTACAGGCATTTGGAGATGCAAGGACTGATTAGGGACAGTCAGCATGGCTTTGTGAGTGGAAAATCATGTCTCACAAATTGAATTGAGTTTTTTGAAGGGGTAACCAAGAAGGTAGATGAGGGCAGTGCAGTTGATGTTGTCTACATGGACTTTAGCAAGGCCTTTGACAAAGTACCGCATGGTTGTTGCATAAGGTTAAATCTCACGGGATCCAGAGTGAAGTATCTAAATGGATACAAAATTGGCTTCTTACAGAAGTCAGAGGGTGGTTGTCGAGAGTTGTTTTTCAAACTGGAGGCCTGTGACCAGCGGTGTGCCTCAGGGATCATTGCTGGGTCCACTGTTATTTGTCATTTATATTAATGATTTAGATGAGAATATAGGAGGCATGGTTAGTAAGTTTGCAGATGACACTAAGATTGGTGGCATAGTGGACAGTGAAGAAAGTTATCTCCAATTGCAATGGGATCTTGATCAATTGGGCCAGTGGGCTGATGAATGGCAGATGGAGTTTAATTTAGACAAATGTGAGGTGATGCATTTTGGTAGGTTGAACCGGAGCAGGACTTACTCAATTAATGGTAGGGCATTGGGGAGAGTTACAGAACAAAGAGATCTAGGGGTACATGTTCATAGCTCCTTGAAAGTGGAGTCACAGGTGGACAGAGTGGTGAAGAAGGCATTCGGCATGTTTGGTTTCATTGGTCAGAACATTGAATACAGGAGTTGGAATGTCTTGTTGAATTTGTACAAAACATTGGTAAGACCACACTTGGAATACTGTGTGCAATTCTGGTCACCCTATTATAGAAAGGATATTATTAAACTAGAAAGAGTGCAGAAAAGATTTACTAGGATGCTACCGGGACTTGATGGATTGAGTTATAAGGAGAGGCTGGATAGACTGGGACTTTTTTCTCTGGAGCGTAGGAGGCTGAGGGGTGATCTTATAGAGGTCTATAAAATAATGAGGGACACAGATCAGCTAGATAGTCAATATCTTTTCCCAAAGGTAGGGGAATCTAAAACTAGAGGGCATAGGTTTAAGGTGAGAGGGGAGAGATACAAAAGTGTCCAAAGGGGCAATTCTTTCACACAGAGGGTGGTGAGTGTCTGGAACAAGCTGCCAGAGGTAGTAGTAGAGGGTACAATTTTGTCTTTTAAAAAGCATTTAGATAGTTACATGGGTACGATGGGTATAGAGGGATATGGGCCAAATGTGGGCAATTGGGATTAGCTTAGGGGTTTTAAAAAAGAAAGGGCAGCATGGACAAGTTGGGCTGAAGGGCCTGTTTCCATGCTGTAAACCTCTATGACTCTACGACTCTAAGCTCAATACTATCAAAGACAAAACCTACCGGCTTAATTCTCAAAAGCAACCCCATTCATTCCCTCCACCACCAACGCACAATGGCAACAGTGTATAAGATGGACTATTGCAACTCATGAAGGTTCCTTCAACAACACCTTCCAAGTCTGTGACCTCTATTATTTTTAGAAATCATAGAATCCTACAGTGCAGAAAGAGGCCATTCGGCCCATCGAGTCTGCACCAACCACAATCCCACCCAGGCCCTATCCCCATATCCCCACATATTTACCCACTAATCCCTCTAACCTATGCATCCCGGGACACTAAGGGCAATTTAGAATGGCCAATCAACCTAGCCCGCACATCTTTGGACTGTGGGAGGAAACTGGAGCACCCGGAGGAAACCCACGCAGACACAGGGAGAATGTGCAAACTCCACACAGACAGTGACCTGAGCCGGGATTCGAACCGAAGTCCCTGGAGCTGTGAAGCAGCAGTGCTAACCACTGTGCTATCATGCCGCCCAAAGAAGAAGGGCAAGAACACCCAAGTTCTCCTCCAAGCCACACAAGATCCAAACTTGGAAGCACATCGTCATTCCTTCACTGCATCTGAATCTAGAACACACTCCCTAACACCACTGTGGATATACCTACACCAGATCGACTGCAGTGGTTCAAGAAGGTGGCTTACCTTCTGAAGGGCAATTATGAATCCCATCCAATGAACAAATTAAATAAAGGAGCTGACTTAATGGACCAGAAGATCTTTCTTTTTGAGATTATTAATTCTACAATAATTTCTACAAATAATATTTTCATATATAAGTACTGCCCTGATTCCCCTTTATAAAAATACCTGGTCACCATCAACATAGACAACATTTGTGTACAGCTTCTTGAATTAGGACTCACCGTGAAACACTGAATATGGAAGTAAAGACTGAGTGTTTCGATGATCATGGCTGCACCTTTTCCAAGAGGAAGCCCACAAGTTGAGCACAGCTTCTTCCCACTGACTGACCTACAAAACAAGGTAGAGAAACAATGATCAAAGCTGTTTCTTCAAAGAATTAAACATGATAAGCATCTTTGATGGTTTTAATCCTGACTCTTTACTAGAAAAATAATCATTAGATATACACCTACACCTCAATATCCTGAATCAGGATTTAACCAGTAACAGCACTCCTTTCTGTTTATCTATATATTTTGGGCTGTAGCACACATTTTAACTTTGCAGGGGTTGTCAGGATGTACCACTGATCCTTTCTGTGATGCCTACCTGCTGGGTGATTGGAGCTGAAGAGGAGGAGATGAGTGTGGGAGAGGCAGAGATTGGCCTGACTGTAAGTTTTCATGAGATCCAGACCTAGGAAAAGAACAAAGATTCAAACATGTTGACAATATTCATTTATACAAGATAAACATCCGGTCGGCTGAATATTTGGAGAAACTGGTAATACATTCAGTAAAATTCTTCAGATGTCCAAATATGGGTACTATCTCCCACATTTGTTTGACAGTGTCTGGAGGCCGTGTATATTAATTGCATTTCACAACAGTCCCAGGCTTGATAGAATGGTCTACGAAAATCCCCTAACCCTTGACCCATGCCTCCTTGGAACACAGCAGTGACGGGCTAAGTTGGATGATTGTATGGTCAGCATTCATTGTCACTGATGCTAGAGGGATTTCTATCTTCCATTCTGTGAAGGTGGAACATGATGGAGTTCACTTGCAAATTGGTCAAATGCAATGAAGTTCCAAAAGAAGAAATGCAGAAGTAAATGGTACCTGAGCACTGTGGAAGGGTTTAAGAAGAACCCCATCATACAATGTTCCCTTGTCAGCCTGCGCATTTATAAAGTACTCTGGTCACCAATCTCCAGAATGGAAAAGATAGATAACAAGGCAGTGAGACTGGAGGCTCTTTTAATATGACTTCTGTTAACAATTAAATAAAACAAGCCAGGAAAAGAGTATTTATATTGTTTCTCTTTTATTACTGAGCCCTAACATCAATAAAGCCCTAACTTTCAAAGATTTCTGTACACCACAGTACTTGCAAAGTTGTTCGGGAAAAACTATTTCTGAGTACTTCTCCAAAACTCTGTACTCAACATAGATCTCCAGAACATCAAGGAATATACTGGCATCCATAAAATTATTCAGACTCTCAAGCAACTAAATAAATGTTTGTTTGAACTTAAAAATTGCATTTCAAAGTACAGTACTTTGAGAACCTTTAACACCTTCAGCTACTATTCAGTGGAAAGGGATAAGAATGCTCAGTTGTGTGATGCGTATTGAGTTGGTATGAATGGTGTAGCATGGGTCATCAGCCAACGCAAGCAGTTCGTAAGCCAGGGATAAAACAGGTGTATAATAAACTTGATGTACATTGGCCCAGATTTTGGAATAGTAATGACAGCAACGCTGTCAGTGTTCAAGAAAGAAAGGGAAAGACTTGCACTTTTCTGATTCCTTTTTATTTTTTTTATATCCATGGGATGAGGGTGTTGTTGGCAAGGCCCAGCATTTGTTACTCATCCTTAATTGCCCTTGAACATTAGGGGTTGCTGCCATGGAGCTCTCAAAGCCACATGAGTGCAATGGATGGCAAAGCCATTTCAGAGGGCAGCTAGGATGTGGATCTGGAATCATGCATAGGCCAAACCAGGTCAGGACGGTAGATTTCCTTCCCTAAAGGAGGTTAGTGAACCAGATGGGCATTTATGACAAGTGATGATAGTTTTGTGGTTACAATCACTGGGGCTAGCTTCTCATTCCAGATTTTGGATGGTGAAATTTGAACCCATGTCCCCAGAGCTTTAGCCGAGATGTTTGGATTACAAGTTCAGTAACATTGCCACTACACCACTGCCTCCTTGCACTGGACTTCTCAGTGTTTTACAGCCAGTGAAGTACTTTCAAAGTATGGTGACTGTTGTAATGTAGGAAACGCAGCAGCCAATTTACACACAGCAAACCCGCAGAAACTGCCAAGTGATAATGAACAGGTAATTTGGTTTTTGAAATGTTGATTTGAGGGATAACTATTGCCAGGATACCAGAGATAATTTCCCTGCTCTTCGGCAGTCTAAGCATCAGAGGCAAATCTTCAGGTCTGCTCTATAATTGATCATGTTGAAGTAAGCACCACATTGTATCTTTCTTCTGAGGGACTTTGAGGATGATCATGAGCATTCATTTGTGCTGGTACCCTTTATCACTCAGCAGCCTGGCCTGTAAGAGCTACGGCTTTGCGAATATCAGAGGCACCTGGGAATGTCTCATATGTATGAGTCACGGCAACTCCCAGAGTACCTGGCACAAATTTGCATGATGTCACACACCAGCTGAATGTTTAGTGAGTGGAACCCTTTCCTGTTCATGAGCATTAGGGGCTGCTGCCATGGAGCTCACAAAGCCACATGTGTGCAATCACAAGCTGAACTCGAGGGAATCCAGAAATTGCCATGACACCGAAGAATCTAGCAGTCTGGCTAGCTTCATCCACTGTGAACTCTACACAATGATGCCCCTTGCTGGATCCATCATCTCCTTGATACATTTATATGGGACTGAGAGATGCCACATAAGGTCCTCTGTGGATCCCTGGAACAACCTAGTCGCAAAACAAGTGAGTGCAGCGGTGGCCATCAGGAAACTGACAGGGTATGTTTTCCCAGTCCATGTGACATCAGCTCTTCTTGTAGAATGTGACGGATATGATCCACCACATCTTTCGACAAGTAGTGTTCGGTGGCACAGTGGTTAGCACTGCTGCCTCACAGTGCCAGGGATCAAGGTTTGATTCCCAGCATGGGTCATTGTTTGTGTGGAGTCTATTGGTTCTCCCCCTGTCTGCGTAGGTTTCCTCCGGGTGATCCGGTTTCCTCCCACAGTCCGAAAGATGTGCTCGTTATGTGCATTGACCTTGCTAAATTCTCCCTCAGTGTACTTGAACAGGCGCTGGAGTGTGGCAACTAGGGGATTTTCATAATAACTTCATTGTAGTGTTAATGTAAGCCTATCTGTGACACTAATAAATAAACTTTAAAACTTTGAACAATGTATAATGGAAATTCAAAGCTTCTCATCTTTATACCATAAGATTTACTGCCAGACCACTGTGGTACAAGGTTCATAACGTCAAATACAAGTTACAGTTCAGGTAACATTTGGTTGAACAATTTGACTACTTACCATTTCTTTCTGTCCGTCATACTGGACTGAAGAGCCCAGCTTCTGTCCAACGATCCAGTCTTCAGTCCATCCTGAAGCCCCTGCTGTTGCTTTCTCTGAATTTCAAGGAACGAAGGAAATTCCTGAGCGTTCCAGGATCTGCCTGCAATCACTGGGGACCCTGCAGCTGAAAGCAACAGAAAAAGGTGAATGTTTTAAATACTTGGGAACGAATTAATTGGTATCAAAATACAGTCATTAATTTCTGAAGCAATGAAATGCTTTTATCTCAATTAAATGAAACTGCTGGTTTTAGCGCTAAAGGAGACAGGGAACAACAAAATGGTGGGGATCCAAACCAGCCAATATGCATCGTGATCCATGCTGATCACAATGTTAGATAGGGAGACAGCGTGGTGGCCTGGGTATGCTGGAAGAGACCTCAGACAGCGTGGAACAATAATTTGGCACAAAACCTGCCATCTTGACCTACCAATACCCTCACCTAAAAACACACAGCTGAACATACATTTCACTGCATGAAGGGATCCTCCACTAATGCAATCAATGGAGATCATCATACCACTTTCAGTTGTGAGGCTGCCTTCTGCAGAATGAATGGAAGTACTGTGTATTGTGTTATTGGAAAAGTTGACAGAAATGTTATCAGTCAGATGCAAGTGGTGCTGGGCATGTTGGAAGAATGCTGTAAATCTGAAAGATCTCTGAACAGAAAGCTGACTCCCAGTTATGAATGCTATAGTTTTCAGTGCCACTTTAAAATGAGATAGGTGGACTTGGCGGCAGTGGGAAAACTTCAGATGATTCCGACTGGATTACACCAATAGTAACCCAGAAATTGTTAGAAGAATTAAAACCTCTTCTAATATCTCGATGACCATTGCACAGGTCTACACTGACCCTCCCATAGGGGTTCCCCATACCTCTAACACCTCCATAGGGTACTCCCTCCACCCCTTCCCCCATGGGATTCCCCCCACACGGAGACTCTTCACCCCCACAGCCCCCAACCCTCACGCCGGCTGCCGCCACCTCCACCCCCGAGGACGGATCCAACACACTTCCCCCATCCCCCGCCTGAAGCCCAACCCAACAGCCCCCACTGCACCACCGAAGCCCGACATTCCAAGACCTGATCCCCCTCGCCACCCCACCAGGCACAACACCCCTCATGCTTCCAAAGGCCCCCCAAATCCCCCAGCTCCCCTCATCCCCAATACCTACCCAATTATCTCATACACTTACCTTCTCCCTGGCCTGTAAAGGACCTTTAAAAACTTGATTGGACCTTCAAAGCCACTTGCTTTACGCAACTACTGCTGTAAAAATGGGAATATGGCCTCCTTCCCTTCTGGAGGCCATGTCTGGGTCAGGTGCTTTTTCAGAGAGTCAGTGCAGACTCAATGGGCTGAATGGCCTCCTTCTGCACTTTGGGGATTCTATTGCTCTATGGTTTCTCTGGTCTTGCCTGGCCTGTGTCAGAAGGTCAGGTGAAACTCGATTTCGGGTAAGAAACTAGGATTGGAGTGTCAATCCAATGCTGATTGCTGCTTCCAGGAAGTTCAAGAAATTAAGTCAGAAGGGAGACCTGGGCTGAAATTTTCCAGCCCTTGCCACCAGCGAGTTTTTCCAGTCCCAGATGGTCACCCCCAGTGGTGTGCTTCCCAGTGATGGAGGGTGCAGGTCACATAAGACCCCTAAGGCATCGGTGGGACCGGTAGATACTGTTGCTGGCCAAAGGTGGGCAGCTCCACCACTGGAAAATACGCCGCGGGGTTGTCGGGTGGCAGAAAATCCCATCTGGGGATTTTTTGGAAACATCTGGTGATTCGAAAATAAAGGAAAAAGCATAAATCCAATTGAGGAAGCCTAACCTTGAGCTGGTAGTTGCTGATGACATGAGGAGGGTATTTGCCAGTCTGTCTGGTTCTGACTTTCACTAACAGTCTCTTTGTCCATTTGGAAAATGTCCGCTTCAGACTGGAGGTTCAACCTGTTGGTACAGAACTCAAAACGTTATTGAAAATTATTTCATATTTCCAACAAAAATTGTTCTTTTTATTTCTTTAGGTGGTAGATTAGTGACACAGTACATGTTGCAGCATTAAGAAATGTATTTAGGATAAGGTTTTAGCTTTGCAAGTCTTCACACAGCCATTCTTGCCCTCAAATCTCTGGGAGATACAATGTGGTGCACCGCAGTCTTCTAGTGCAGTGGGTAATGTCCCTGCCTCTGTGCTGGAAGCTCTGAGTTTGAGTTCCACTCTAGGACTTGATGGGCAAGGAAGGTGCGTTTATAATATAGCCAAATGGGTTGAGTATCAACCTTCAAACCTTTCTAACACATCCCAATGGCAGGAGCTAAGAACTGGTACGATTTTTGGTCAGATAATGGAAGGAAATTTGGTGTTAATGACATAAGTAGGAATAGGGATATGGTTCTGCAGTCAGAATTCAGGAAGCTAGGTATGAGATCAGCAAGTAGGATCTCAAATCTGGTCATCTCCAGCGTAGCGAAGGACATGTCTCCATCAATGGGGACAAAGTGGAAATGATCAAAAGTTTCAAGTTTTTAGGTCTCCAGATTACCAACAACCTGTCCTGGTCTCTCCATGCTGATACTATAGTTAAAAAAGCCCACCAACACCTCTACTTTCTCAGCAGGCTAAGGAAATCTGACATGTGTGCTATGACTCTCACCAACTTTTACAGATGCACCATAAAAGCATTATTTCTGGTTGTGTCACAGCTTGGTATGGCCTCTGCTCTGTCCAAAGACACAAGAAACTACAAAGGTTTGTGAATGAAGCCCACTCCATCACGCAAACCAACCTCCCATCCACTGACACTGTCTACTGTGTCTACTTCCCACTGCCTCAGAAAAGCAGCCAGCATAATTAAGGATCCCACGCACTACGGGCATACTCTCTTCCACCTTCTTCCGTCGGGAAAAAGATACAAAATTCTGAGGATACATACCAATCGACTCAAGAACAGCTTCTTACCTGCTGCCATCAGACTTTTGAATGGACCTACCTTACATTAAGTTGATCTTTCTCTACACCCTAGCTATGACTGTAACACTACAATCTGCACTCTCTCCTTTCCTTCTCTATTTATGATATGATTTGTCTGTATAGAGCGCAAGAAACAATACTTTTCATTGTATACCAATACATGTGACAATAATAAATCAAATCAAATCAACAAAATAGCGTCATGTGCGAGTGAGTGCAGAAATGGGAGGATAGATCAGATGAAAACATGGCTGAAGAGATAGTGCAAGAGTGAGGGCTTTAGATTCTTGAGAGGATGTTTTCTCTTTTGAGACAATCTCGAACCCTCTGTGAATTAACTAACGATAGTCCAAGCTCATTTCTTAAGGGAGGGCGCTTGTGACCTGCAGACAGGTAAGATTTATACTCTTCGCTTAATCATGTCCTGTGTTTAATGCAAACTTGATTATTTGATCCATTTTCTCTGACGGCAGTATTTCTTGTCTTCAATCTTCAACATTGAACAATTCTTAAAAACAGTGAATTTTTGGAGACTTCACTGATAACATGCAGTGTTGCACAATGAGAGTGTTGATTGGAGAGGCAGGTGCAGAAGCCAGTGCTCTGTTTTGTAGTTTTCCTTATGGTTCAATCAGTAAGTTCTCAGAGGCTTTGGAATTGCGGTAGCGGGCTGCTCAATGGCGGCAAAGGCTGGGGGATTATGCACAGAGAACAACAGCCTCAAATTGAAGTGCACCTGATTATCAAGTCATTAAATATAAAAGCAATGAGAGGTAATTTAAATAATCAGAAAATTAAGTTTGCCACACATTGGGCTTGCTGATCTCCAAGCCCTGCTGTTGTTATTAATAACAGCCTCAGAAACAGTTTTGCCTTTGGTATCAATAGATCGCTTGGCTTTGGGCTGATGCAAAAGGCTCTGGATGATTGGTAAGTCAAAAGGTGGATTAATTATAAAATATATCACCGGACCTCTTAGTGCCTAATAGGTAATGATTTATTATGAACAATATTAAATAATACACCATTTTAATATGCCTGTTATATAACTATTGTAGCAATAATGTGAAATGAGTGGTACTGTAATTATCATACAGAATGAGAGGTCAGAGGGTTTGCAAAACTTATTGTTTTACTCACACGTACTTTTGCTCTTCCGATCCAACTTGTTTGGTCTCCTGCCAGTGCCATTTCTCCAATTTGTTCTTCTCAGTTTCATCCCCATTTTTCTGCTGCCCTTCCTCATCTTTTTTAAGGCCCAGTGTCTCTTTCTGCTCCCACATCAACTTTTGTTGCCCTTCCTTCTGCCACTGTCGCTCCTCTTCTGCCTGCATCCGACCCTTTTCTTCTGCATGCCAACTCTCTGTTTCCACCGTATTCTAGCAGTTAAAGGCACAAGTGAGTTTATAGATCCAAACATCATTTGTCTAATACAGAAAAAAATACTGTTGGTACTGAAAACCTTAAATAAAAACAGAAAATGCTTGAAGACGCAGTTCTGACAGTCAGCTGTGCAGAAAGAAACAAGAGTTCAGGTTTTAACTCAATGACCTTTTATCAGAACTAGAAAAAGTTAGAGATGTAATGGATTTAAAGCAAGTACAGAGGGAGGGAAAGGGGGAGCGGAGGAAAAGAACAAATGGCCTGCTGTGTGACAGGGTGAAAGATGTTATAATGTAACCAATGATAACATTGGATCTGTTATAATGTAAACAATGGCAAAATGATGTGACACAATGCAACCAATGGCAAAATGGTGTGGTGGTCAGCTGACCAGCTGACCCAGTATAAATAAGAAGCATTTGGGAATTGTGGAAGCTTGTACGGCCCAGGGTGTGACCTCAAGTGTTGGAGTAATGAAGTTTCTTTACTAAACCTTTTTCTTTGATTTACTTTCTGAGGTTAGTTGTTTTATTGCTTGCAACTGAAGTACCCCTACTGCCAGATGGTGGCAGAGGAAAACCTATCGTAGATTGGTGTTTGTTTTCTAAGGCCTAAAGAGGTGCTACAGACTCAGGACATGACCATAGCAGAAGGTAGAAGCAAACATACGTTGTTTGATTGTCCCCTGTCTTTTCGGATCATACCAGCAATGGAAGGCAGAAGTGGAAATGTGGAACTTGTTACTACAATACCGAGAAACAAGCAAGGTACGGCTTTGCTTTGTCACTTCCGGCTAGAAGTAAGATAAGGAGCAAAGTGTTTCCTGACTGGAAAGCAGATGTCCTAAATAAAGAAGGGTTACAGCTTCTGTTGCAATATCTAGATAAGGGAGGCGATTTTCACATCCTGCTGCGCTAATTGTTTAGCGTTGTGGGCTAGGCAATTCAAGCAGTGCCTGGTGCGCAGGATCTGCGCTGGGTGTTACGCCCTGATAGCGTCCCCCAGTGCCAGATTTCCAGCGGTGTCAGCTCTGTGTTGGAAATAGGCATGGACCTGCAATATAGATGCAGGATGTCATTTCCCTACAATTTAAATAAGATTACCCGGTCCGGGACTGAAATCACTGGGCCCGCGGGATTACTATATCTCCCCACTTTCGGGGAATTGGCGGTCCAACCCCGCTGGTGAGAAGGGGGGAAATTGGGGCCCCCAGTGGGTTGGGTGCCTGGGGTGGGGTGCCCCCTGGGCATTGCCAGCCTGGCTCCCCAGGGCTGCCCAAGGGGCAAAGTGCCAATGCCCAAGGGGCACCTTGGCACTGCCCATGGGGGGGGGGGAGGGGGTGCGGCAGGGTCTTCAGTCCTGGGAGAATCACCCTCTCAGAATTTTTTGGGAGAATCCCAGCCAAGTTTTTTTACCAAAAAGATGAGATTTTGGAGAATTATGAAGGGTTGGTGATTTTTGACAGGATTAGAAGACAAGAAAACCAGTCCATGGAGGAATATATCATGGATTTTGATAGGGACCGTAACAGGCTAATGAAATTTAATTTGGCGATTCCAGATGCGGCATTGGCCTTTATGTTTTTGGACTGTGCATGTCTGTCTCAGATGGACAGTCTTCAATTTAAGGGAACAGAGCCCCTCTTTGATCAAATAATAAGATCATTAAAAAAATTTTTGGGAAACAAGCATTTTCCCCCCCACTTTTTTCAGTTCAGGTTGGAATGCCAAAGCACTCAGAATAGAGGATTCAATGGTAGCTCAGCTGTGTTCTCGACCAAATGGTACACAAAGGCCCCGAAACAAAGTTAGATGGACAAAAGACAGAGATTCAATGACAAATTATATGATGCATCAAGGAAAAGCTGTGTTGGGATGGGGAGGGGGTAAAGGAACAGATAAAGAAATAAGAAATGTGTCTAGAGGAAGTGTAAATGGAAAATCAGTATCAACAGCTGCCATCCAAAAACAAATCAAAAAGAGGTTATGATCTGAAATTTTGAACAAAGTGTTAAATCTGGAAGGTAGCTGTTACTTGAGCTTGTGTTGAGCTACACTGGAACAGTGTAGGAGACCCAGGATAGAAATGTTCGAGTGAGAGTGGAACAAAGAATTAACATGACTGGAAGCTCAGGATCCAAAAGGCTCAAGGTGACCAGAATGGCAGACTGGATGAACTGAATAGAGATAATCCGCAAAGCACTCACCATGTCTATAGTTGGTCCCTCTAAAGTAGAATAGACTACATCATGAACAATGAATACAGTATATCAAATGGAAAGAAATATGAATAAACTACTATTTCATCTGCAAGGCATGTTTGGTACATTAGACACTGAGAAGGAAAGAGACAATAGGGTAGGTATAGTATCTCCTGCACCTGTATGAGAAAGTGTGGTGGGAAGGGGAGACTGTGTTGGTAGGTGACAGTGCAGTAGGCCAGGGTGTTGTGGAACTAACAGCCCATTGCTGAATGAGGGGAAGTGAAGATGTGTTCAGTGGTGGCATCACATTGGAGGTGGTGTAAATGCCAGAGAATGATGCACTGAATGTGGAGGCTCCAATGTGATGGCTTCATGCTTGCTTTAAACCTGCTACATCTCTGACGAAAGGCCATTGACCTGAAACATTAATTGTTTCTTCCTCCACAAATGCTGCCAGAACGACTGAGTATTTCCAGCATTTTCTGTTTTCATCACAACAATTGTCTCTTGACTGCTAAAATCTTAGCAGAATGAAAGACCAAGCCAAATATCTGAGTCGCATTTCCTTGATATTGTCCATTTGTCAACATTGTAAGATATACATTTCCAAACAAAGGATTAACTGAAGTTGCTGGAAATCTGAATTAAACAAAAGACCAAAAATAATAAACAGAGAACAAACCAATCAACACCTATGGAGGGAACAGACAAGTCAGCTTTTCAGGGTTAATCTTAATCTAAACTATCTTGAGGCTGCATCAGAATGCTGCTGAATAAGACTGTCTACAAATACTCAAAGCCCATCTCGCTCTCCATTGGAATGCCACCCACAAGAAAATATGAATGATTTACATAAGCACAGGAGCATGGCTACAAGAAAAAGATTTGTGGCCATGTTTTTCTCTTCTGCTGTTTTACTCAAACATATGCTGCAGATGGAAAATCTGGCCTGGAGCGTAACTTCCTGACAGTTAAATCAGAGATCCTGCACCTACATTAAAAGAGAAATAGGATAGAGATATTGGGAGTGAACTTTCTCAGACCTCCCCTGCTACGTTGCTGTAACTTTGCTGAAAATCCCACCGACCAAATCTAAACAGGATTTCTGCTAAAGTTAGGATTGCAGCATGAGAAATCCTGAGGAATTCCCCTCCACTGAGAAGCTTAACTTTCAACATTTACTGTTTCTCCCTTCCACAAATGCTGCCAGACCTACTGAGCCAATAATATGGAAAAGCTTTTTTTATTCATTCATGGGACATGGGCGTTGCTGGCTGGCCAGCATTTGTTGCCCTTGAGAAGATGGTGGTGAGCTGCCTTCTTGAATCACGATGTGGAGATGCCGGCGTTGGACCTGGGTAAGCACAGTAAGAAGTCTCACAACACCAGCTTAAAGTCAACAGGTTTATGTGTAAACCTGTTAGACTTTAACCTGGTGTCGTGAGACTTCTTACTGTTCTTGAATCGCTGCAGTCCGTGTTCTGTGGGTTGACCCACAATGTTGTTAGGGAGAGAATTCCAGGATTTTGACCCAGCGACTGCGAAGGATTGGCAATCTATTTCCAAGACAGTATGGCGAACGGCTTGGAGGAGAACTTGTAGGTGGTGGTATTCCCATGTATCTGCTGTCCTTGTCCTTCTAGATGGAAGTCGTCGTGGGGTTGAAAGGTGCTGTCTAAGGATCTTTGGTGACTTGCTGCAGTGCATCTTGTAGGTAGTACACACTGCTGCTACTGAGCGTCGATGGTGGAGGGAGTGGCTGTTTGTGGACGTGATGCCAATCAAGCAGGTTGCTTTGCCCTGGACGGCATCAAGCTTGAGTGCTGTTGGAGCTGCACCCATCCAGGCATGTGGGGAGAATTCCATCACACTCCTGACTTGGGCCTGCAGATGGTGGACAGACAATGGGGAGTCAGGAGGGGAGTTAGTTGCCACAGTATTCTTGGCCTCTGACCTACTCTTTTAGCCAATGGTAACCCCAAGGATGTTGTCAAGTGTGCTTTAAATATAACAGTCAAAAAGTGATTGGAACATTTAAAAAATAAAATGGCTGTCTTATTAATGAAATGTAAAAGTCTAAACATAATAAAAATCAGTTTTCAAAATGGAAATACCAGGAATTATCTTGTTTTCATAATTCCAAAAGTGTTTGGTTTGTGTTTTTCACAATGCAGATTCAAGAACACAAATGCATACCTGAACTATAAAGATAATGCAGTATAATCTGATTTTTAAAAATGTATTCAGTCACGATGTGGACATCGTTGGCTAGGCCAGCGAGGGCGGAAGCAGTAATGCCGAAACAGGAAAGTGCTTTTAAATTTATGTTAATAGACATTGCGTCCTTTCTAGGTGCAAAGCTGTTCTCAGCGGCAAAATAGGCCTGGGAGGATAGCAAATGGGCACAAATTGGATTTGTTCCCTCACACTTTTTTTTCCTGGCTCACTACGCTGAGTGACCAATGCAGCGAACCAGTAAGATTGCGCCTAATATCTTTCCTTAAATAAGGGACCAAAACTGCTCTCAGTACTCCAGATGTGGTCTCACTAGTACCTTGTACAGTTGCAGGACGACTTCCCTAATCTTATACTCCAACCCCCTTGAAATAAGGATCAACATTCCATCAGCATTCCTGATTAGCTGCTGCACCTGTGTGCTAGCTTTTTATGTTTCTTGCACAGGTACCCCCAAGTCCCTTTGTGTTGCAGCTTTCTGCACTTTTTCTCCATTTAAATAATACTTCATTCTTTTGTTCTCCCTTCCAGAATGAACAACTTCACGTTTTCCCACATTATACTCCATTCGCCAACCTTTTGCACACTTACTTAATCTATCAATATCTCTTTGTAAACTGTTTGCATCCCTCTCAACTTGCCTTTCCACCTATTTTCGTGTCATCGGCAAATTTGGCTACAGTGCATTCGCTTCCGTCCTCAATCATTAATATACATATAATGTAAATCGTCGCCATCCCAGCATTGATCCCTGTGGAACCCCACTGGTTACAGGTCACCAACCTGAAAAAGAACCCCTTATCCCCACTCGCTGCTTTCTATCCATGCCAATATACTACCTGCAACACCATGGCCTCTTAGCTTACAATTTACTCTTCTGTGAGGTACCTTGTCAAACGCCTTCTGGAAGTTCAAATACAACACATCTACTGGTTCCCCTCGATCCACTCCAGTTGCGACTTCCTCAAAAAATTCTAAGTTAGGGCTGATACAATTTCCCTTTCATGAAGCCATGCTGACTCTGCTGGATTAGATTATGATTTGTCAAATGTGCTACTATTACTTCTCTAATAGCTGATTCCAACAATTGGCGGGGTGATTCTCCCAGCCTGCTGCATTGCTTGAGTAGCACAGTGGGCCAGGAGACATCAGCAGCACCTGCTCCGTGGGCTTCCCGCTTGGCATCATGGCCTCCATGTCTCCGAGGCTAAGATTTTTGATGTAATCGGCGCAGAGCTGATTATCGTATGGAAATCTTCATTTCCATATGATTAGTGGGCCCGAGACTGAATTCTCCAGGCCCGCTAGCGTCTCCCTCACTGGCAGGGAGTGGTTCCCTCCAGTTGGGTTTACTACTGCTCCCCAGTAGTGGGGAAGAGGTGGTCTGATCCCACGGGAGGGCAGAGGGCATTGAAGCCTTCCCCCCAACAGATCAGTGCATGCGCAGTGGCCTGTTCAGCACGATGCTGCCGGCCTCTTGGGTGGGAATAAGCCCCGCCCTCAGATTTCAAGAGTGAAGGATATGTCAGGAGATTCTGGATAGGTGCAGAAAAAATAGGGTTGTTGTAGTGGGGGACTTTAATTTCCCTGGTATAGACTGGAAAGTGCTTAGAGCTGGGGTTCCGGACGGGGAGGAATTTGTAAAATGCATACTGGAAGGTTCTTTGGAACAGTATGTAGATAGCCCGACTAGAGAGGGGGCTATACTGGACCTAGTTCTGGGAAATGAGCCCGGTCAGGTCGTCAAAGTTTCGGTAGGGGAACATGTGGCAAATAGTGACCACAACTCTGTTAACTTTAGGATAGTAATGGACAAGGACGAGTGTTGTCCTAAGGGTAGGGTGCTAAATTGGGGGAAGGCTAACTATAGCCGGATTAGGCAGGAATTGGTGGCCGTTGATTGGGAGAGGCTGTTCGGGGGTAGGTCCACGTCTGGCATGTGGGAGTCTTTTAAGGAACAGTTGATAAGGCTGCAGGACAGGCATGTGCCTGTAAAAAGGAAGGATAGGAAAGGTAGGATTCGAGAGCCGTGGATAACCAGGGAAATTGAGGATCTGATCAAAAAGAAAAGAGAGGCGTACGTTAGGTCCAGGCAACTGAAAACAGATGGAGCTCTGGAGGAATACAGAGAGAGTAGGAAAGAACGCAAACGGGGAGTTAGAAGGGCAAAAAGAGGTCATGAAATGTTCTTGGCAGGCAGGATTAAGGAGAACCCTAAGGCATTTTATTCATATGTTAGGAACAAAAGAGTTGTCAGGGAAAAAGTCGGACCTCTCAGGGACAAAGGAGGGGAATTATGCTTAGAACCCAAGGGAATAGTGGAGATCCTAAATGAATACTTTGCATTGGTATTCACAAAGGAGAGGGGCGTGTTGACTGGGAGTGTCTCGGAGGGAGGTATTGACCCGTTAGAGAGAATCCCCATTACAAGGGAGGAAGTGTTAGGTGTTTTAGGGAACATGAAACCTGACAAAGCCCCAGGGCCTGATGGCATCTATCCTAGACTGCTCAGGGAGACGAGAGAGGAAATTGCTGGGCCTCTGACGGAAATCTTTGTCGCTTCTTTGGACACAGGTGAGGTCCCTGAGGATTGGAGGATAGCGAATGTGGTCCCGTTGTTTAAGAAGGGTAGCAGGGATAACCCGGGAAATTATAGGTCGGTGAGCTTGACGTCCGTGGTGGGGAAGTTGTTGGAGAGGATTCTTAGAGACAGGATGTATGTGCATTTAGGATGGAACAATCTCATTAGTGACAGACAGCATGGTTTTGTAAGAGGGAGGTCGTGCCTTACAAATTGGGTGGAGTTTTTTGAGGAAGTAACAAAAACGGTTGACGAAGGAAGGGCCGTGGATGTCGTCTATATGGATTTCAGTAAGGCATTTGACAAAGTCCCACATGGCAGGTTGGTTAAGAAGGTTAAGGCTCATGGGATACAAGGAGAAGTGGCTAGATGGGTGGAGAACTGGCTTGGCCACAGGAGACAGAGGGTACCGGTCGAAGGGTCTTTTTCCGGCTGGAGGTCTGAGACCAGTGGTGTTCCACAGGGCTCTGTACTGGGACCTCTGCTATTTGTGATATATATATAAATGATTTGGAAGAAAGTGTAACTGGTGTTATCAGCAAATTTGCGGATGACACGAAAGTGGCTGGACTTGCGGATAGCGATGAGCATTGTCGGGCAATACAATAGGCTGGAAAATTGGGCGGAGAGGTGGCAGATGGAATTTAATCCAGTTAAATGTGAAGTGATGCATTTTGGAAGAAATAATGTAGGGAGGAGTTATACAATAAATGGCAGAGCCATCAAGAGTATAGAAACACAGAGGGACCTAGGTGTGCAAGTCCACAAATCCTTGAAGGTGGCAACACAGGTGGAGAAGGTGGTGAAGAAGGCATATGGTATGCTTTCCTTGGTAGGATGGGGTATAGAGTATAAAAGCTGGAGTCTGATGATGCAGCTGTACAGAACGCTGGTTAGGCCACATTTGGAGTACTGCGTCCAGTTCTGGTCGCCGCACTATCAGAAGGACCTGGAGGCGTTTGAGAGAGTGCAGAGAAGGTTTACCAGGATGTTGCCTGGTATGGAGGGTCTTAGCTATGAGGAGAGATTGGGTAAACTGGGGTTGTTCTCCCTGGAAAGACAGAGAATGAGGGGAGATCCAATAGAGGTGTACAAGATTATGAAGGGGATAGATAGGGTGAACGGTGGGAAGCTTTTCCCCAGATCAGAAGTGACGATCACAAGGGGTCACGGGCTCAAGGTGAGAGGGGCGAAGTATAACTCAGATATTAGAGGGATGTTTTTCACACAGAGGGTGGTGGGGGCCTGGAATGCGCTGCCAAGTAGGGTGGTGGAGGCAGACACGCTGACATCGTTTAAGGCTTACCTGGATAGTCACATGAGCAGCCTGGGAATGGAGGGATACAAACGATTGGTCTAGTTGGACCAAGGAGCGGCACAGGCTTGGAGGGCCGAAGGGCCTGTTTCCTGTGCTGTACTGTTCTTTGTTCTTTGTTTTTTGAATCCCACTAGGGCACTCTATGATGCACAGAGTGTCGGAGATTCATAAGAACATAAGAACAAGCAGCAGGAGGAGGCCATCTGGCACCTCAAGCCTGCTCTGCCATTCAATAAGATCATGGCTGATCTTTTTGTGGACTCAGCTCCACTTACCCGCCCATTCACCATAACCCTTAATTCCTTTACTGTTCAAAAATTTATCTATCCTCACCTTAAAAACATCCAATGAGGTAGTCTCAACTGCTTCACTGGCAGGGAATTCCACAGATTCACAACCCTTTGTGTGAAAAAGTTCCTCCTCAACTCAGTCCTAAATATGCTCCACCTTATTTTGAGACCATGCCCCCTAGTTCTAGTTTCACCCGCCAGTGGAAACAACTTCCCTGCTTCTATCTTATCTATTCCCTTCATAATCTTATATGTTTCTATAAGATCTCCCCTCATTCTTCTGAATTCCAATGAGCATAGCCCCAGTCTACTCAGTCTCTCCTCATAAGCCAACCCTCTCAACTCCGGAATCAACCTCGTGAATCTCCTCTGCACTCCCTCCAGTGCCAGTATATCCTTTCTCAAGTAAGGAGACTAAAACTATACACAGTATTCCAGGTGTGGCCTCACCAGCGCCTTATACAGCTGCAATATAACCTCGCTGTTTTTAAACTCCATCCCTCTAGCAATGAAGGACAAAATTCCATTTCCCTTCTTAATTACCTGCTGCACCTGCAAACCAACTCCTTGTGATTCATGCACAAGGACACCCAGGTCCCTCTGCACAGCAGCATGCTGCAATTTTTTACCATTTAAATAATAGTCCATTTTGCTGTTATTCCTCGCAAAATGGATGACCTCACATTTACCAACATTGTACCCCATCTGCCAGACCCTCGCCCACTCACTTAGATTATCTATATCCCTTTGCAGACTTTCAGCGTCGACTGCACACTTTGCTCTGCCACTCATCTTAATGTCATCTGCGAATTTTGACACACTACAGTTGGTCCCCAACTCCAAATCATCTATGTAAATTGTAAACAATTGTGGTCCCAACACTGATCCCTGAGGCACACCACTAGTCACTGATTGCCAACCAGAAAAACACCCATTTACCCCCACTCTTTGTTTTCTGTTAGTTCACGAATCCTCTATCCATGCTAATACATTACCCGTAACACCGTGCACCTTTATTTTATGTAGCAGTTTTTGGTGCAGCACCTTGTCAAATGCTTTCTGGAAATCCAGATACACCACATCCACAGGTTCCCCATTGTCCACTGCACATGTAATGTTCTCAAAGAATTCCACCAAATTAGTCAAACATGACCTACCCTTCATGAACCCATGCTGCGTCTTACCAATGGGACAATTTATATCCAGATGTCTCACTATTTCTTCCTTGATGATAGATTCAAGCAGCTTCCTTACTACAGAAGTTAAGCTAACCGGCCTATAGTAACCTGCCTTTTGTCTACCTCCTTTTTTAAACAGTGGCGTCACATTTGCTGTTTTCCAATCTGCGGGAACCACCCTAGAGTCCAACGAATTTTGGTAAATTACCAGTCGCGCATTTGCTATTTCTCCCACCATCTCTTTTAGTACCTTGGGATGCATTCCATCAGGACCAGGAGAGTTGTCTACCTTTAGCCCCATTAACTTGCCCAACACTACCTCTTTTGTTATGATGCTAGTTTCTAGGTCCTCACCTTCCATTCATTCTGGAGATCATGCTAACAAAACTGGTGGGATTTACTCCCATTTTCCCGCATGTTGGGAACTTGGAAGATTTTTGGGAGAATCCCGGCCAAGGTGTTAGACTAGAGGATGAGGTATTTCTGATAACAGTAACGCTTTTATTAAAATTAATATTATATTTACAGAATTAAAATATTTCACCAGACTCTAACAAAACCAGCTTACTGTTTGTTTCTGCAATTCAACCTGCTTGTTCTCCCGGTCTACGGAGGGTCCATCAGGGAACTCGGAATTCCTATTTTCCTCAGTTTTTGATGGGCCGATCCACTCATTGGGAAGATGGATGGACAAAGCTGGTGATCGTGGAGTCAGTGGAGCCACCGTTTCTTGAATTATTTTACGTTCCTAGTAAAAGGAAAGTGAATCACAGTTGCTCATAAGTTCAGACAAGTCATTCAAAACTTTGCAAATGGTTAATGGGAGAAATATATTCTGTAGTATTTATGCTCATCACTAGGTGTCACTATCACATTTACATCAACCAGCTCAAGAATAGCTTCTTCCTTGCTGCCATCAGACTTTTGAATGGACCTACCTTATATTAAGCTGATCTTTCTCTACACACAGGCTATGACTGTAACACTACATTCTGCACCCTCTCCTTTCCTTCTCCCTTATTGAATCTATAAACAGTATGTTTTGTCTGTATAGCGTTCAAGAAACAATACTTTTCACTGTATACCAATACATGTGACAAGAATAAATCAAATAAAATCAAAATTTAATAAAGGTATAACATTATATATTGTGAATAAAATATTTTCCAGAGTTTGTGGTGGCAAAACTATCAGTGCCCTACAAGGCTGTGTTTTCAGCTCCCTACTATACTCCTTATACACCTGTAACTGTGTGGCCAAATTCCCCTCCAATTCGATTTTCAAGTATGCTGATGACACCACTGTAGTGGGTCGGATCTCAAACAATGACGAGACGGAGTACAGGAATGAGATGGAGAATCTGGTGAACTGGTCAGCAACAATAATCTCTCCCTCAAAGTCTACAAAACGAAGGAGATAGTCATCGACTTCAGGAAGCATAAAGGAGAACATGCCCCTGTCAATATCAACGGGGACGAAGTAGAAAGGGTCGAGAGCTTCAAGTTTTTAGATGTCCAGATAACCAACAACCTGTCCTGGTCCCCCCATGCCAACACCGTAGTTAAGAAAGCCCACCAATGCCTCTACTTTCTCAGAAGACTAAGGAAATTTGACATGTCAGCTACAACTCTCACCAACTTTTACAGATGCATCATAGAAAGCATTATTTCTGGTTGTATCACAACTTGGTATGGCTCCTGCTCTGCTCAAGACCGCAAGGAACTACAAAAGTCATGAATGTAGCCCAATCCATCACACAAACCAGCCTCCCATCCATTAACTCTGTCTACACTTCCCGCTGTCTCAGCAAAGCAGCCAGCATAATTAAGGACCCAGCGCACCCCGGACATTCTCTCTTCCACCTTCTTCCTTCGGGAAAAAGATACAAAAGTCTGAGGTCACGTACCAACCAACTCAAGAACAGCTTCTTCCCTGCTGCTGTCAGACTTTTGAATGGATCTACCTTGCATTAAGTTGATCTTTCTCTACACCGTAGCTATGACTGTAACACTACATTCTGTCATTTCCTTCTCTATGAATGGTATGATTTGCCTGTATAGCACGCAAGAAACAATACTTTTCACTGTATGTTAACACATGTGACAATAATAAATCAAATCAAATCAGTGGTCTCTGTCAGGAGTTCAAATCCCATCATGAGAGCCAGGAGAATTTAAATTCTATTAATTATTAAGTTTGGAATACATGAAAGTGCTAGTCTCATTATTAATGATCATAAAATTACTGAATTGTTGTAAAAATCTATCTGGTTCACTTATGTCACTTATGTCTTTCAGGGGATGAAACCTGCTGTTCCTTGTCTGATCTGGTCCATACGTGACTCCAGAATCACAGCAATATGGTTGACTCTTAACTGCCCTCTGAAATGGCCTAGTAAGCCAATCAGTTATAGATGGCCCGTCACCATCTGTGCCAGGACAATTCGGGATATGCAAAAAATGTTGGCTTTGCCAGGGATGCTCAAATTCCAAGAATAAATTAAAACAAAATCTATCATTTGACTCTTGAAAAATTAGCCATGGGAGTCTTTTTCTTTCTGAAGTTACTGACTCGTGCTGGAGAACGATTCATGAGCATTGCCTACTTTCCAGTACCTGTTAGGTATCCATTTCTCACATGCCTGCCTCAATATTAAGCAAGAAGTTTAACAACACCAGGTTAAAGTCCAACAGGTTTATTTGGTAGCAAAAGTGGTTTTTGCTACCAAATAAACCTGTTGGACTTTAATCTGGTGTTGTTAAACTTCTTACTGTGTTTACCCTAGTCCAATGCCGGCATCTCCACATCAATATTAAGCATCAGTCAACTTTTTGATTGTGAGCTATGTCACAGCTAAACACAGTCTAGCCCTCACTTGAGAGATGATTATCAGTGGGCCTTAGGTTGCTTATATTATGGCATCTTTGTGAGCTCACATTCCTACTGAGATGACTGGGAAGCAATGAAGTGTTAAGCTGGCTGTCTCTTCCTCTCTCTATCTTATTGTCAGTGAGGATAAATACCCTACTGATGTTACCCTGCCCACATGTAGGGATAAAAGCTTGGACCCTGCTGCTCTGCGTCACATCACACAGCTCATTGAAGAAGGACAGGTCATTGATCACATCATCAGCAGAATTACTCATTGAGACTGATCTTTTATTGAAAGCAAAGTGATTTTAAAATTGACAGTATAACATTAGGGCACAAATGAGTAATTTGATTCCTTTCTTACCTCCTCATGGTATCGACGTTCTTCCTCCTCAACCTCTCTTTGTGCTTTCTCCCATTCCTGGCGGAGCTTTTCTTGCTCCCTTCTGTACCTCTCCTGTCATCGGGTAAAACACTTGTGTCACTTACCATTACCAGACAGTGAGTTAAACCTGAAGGAACAGATCAGCTACTAAGCCTTCATCTCAGAGACTCATGCCTTTGTCTCTTTCGGTGAAAACTGTCATTCGATTAATTATTAAGTAATCTCTTTGTTGTTGTAATGAAATTAATGGAATTTTTACAAGTTCATTGCTTTCCCAGTAATTGCATTCAACATTTCAGAGCAAGCCAGTCAAGCAAGACCGCTAAATATATTAAAATATCATTAACTAGAGTGAGAATTCAAATCGCATTCAACCTTACTGCCACCACCAAATTTAAAGTTCATAATATGTACTTACAAGTACAGACACATTCCCCCTAAAATAAGTTGAGTACTCAAAGTATTTAAGGACAACATTCACACTACTTTGCAATTATGTTGTTAGCAAATAAAACAGTTAAAGACCCCACAGAAAAGTGTTCCTATGATGTTTAATCTTAATTTATCTCCTCACTTAACCCTGAAAATCTCCACATTTAAAATCAGACTTGGAATTTGGATCAACTGGAAATATATATGACTATTGTCACTGACCCACATGCTGAGTCTCGGAGCTTAGTACAAGCATTTGATGTCCCATTGCCTTATTAGAGCGCCATGATCACAGACCAAGATTATTGAGTACCAAAGTTTATGTCCTACATGATCAGCACATGCATGGTTGTTAGCAATCATCCCACTTTATCAAATAATTCCATGCACTAGAAAGGTTTGACTAAATTATGACATATTTATGGTTAATTAGAGTCTATTGTAGGAGGGCATGTTATTATTATCTCCTGAGAGTTGGGATAAGAAATTCAAATTATGGAGAACCTTGGGTGGAATCTCATGTTTTAGCATGTGTCATGTCAATGTTATACTGGGGCTATTGTGTCAAATTTACAATAGTTGCAGCATGAAAACGCTCACTTAGACCACATTGAATCACATTTATTTGACTTCTCCATTCTAGAATAATAACATGATTGTTGGCTTCACAATGCAGTGGCAGACTGCAAGCTTCACAATGATAGCTGGAGATACTTGAAAGCCTCAAAAATCCATTTATTTCATAATTTTGCCTAAAGTGTCTCACTTGTGCCAGCACCCTCCACACCACAAGCATAGTTAATGAAGACAGCTGTTTACTGTTAACAGAACACTCATAGGGAGAGTGGAGAGGTGGCATCCTTTTCAAAATTTACATGTGGTCTATCAATGCTAATTCTTCCTTTCATAGAATCCATAGAATCATAGAATCCATACAGTGCAGAAGGAGGCCATTCGGCGCATCAAGTATGCATCGATTCTTACCCAGGCTTACTCCATAACCCCCATGTATTTACACTGCTAACCTATATATCTTGGAACACCAAGGGGCAATTCAGCATGGCCAATCAAACTAACCTACAGATCTTTGGACTGTGGGAGGAAACTGGAGCACCCGGAGGAAACCCACGTAACATGAGGAGAACATGTGAACTCCATATAGTCACGCAAGGCTGGAATTGAGCCCGGGTCCCTGGCGCTGTGAGGCAGCAGTGCCAACCACTGTGCCACCATGCCTCCCAATTCCCCTCCACTCCCCACTGTCCACCCTTTTAAAAGTATTTCATGGGTTCCAACTACATTCTGCACTTGAGCCAAAGAATAAATCTCAAATATGAACCTAACCAATTGAGCATTGTAGACAGCCCAGTTTTTCCTCACATGTGGAGGAGTTACTAAATAGCAAGAAGGAATGTAAGCCTTTGTTAACTTCTCCTTGCTCCAGGTTAATGAGGATAATTATAGCACTACATCAGATATCAATTAACAGTCACAGACCAAGGATCATAGGGTTTCTTGTCCGACTTGTCTTAGTTCTAGTGGTACCTATTTATGAATATGTTTTTTAGTGTATTCTAAAAACTTTCCTTCTCACCCCTTTGTGTTCCTTTCAGTGGTCCTAAACTCTATCAGGCCAAAGTTGCTACTAGAATATGCTTTGAGACCATTATAGGCATTGGAATAACAGATTATAATTAATGTTCCCTATTTGTGTGAGTCATGGTGTATCCTCCTCAGGACTAATACCTCTCAGGGGCTGTGTTAATTCAGTTGGCTGACTGGCTGGTTTGTGATGCAGAATGATGCCAACAGCATTTGTTCAATTCCTATTCCGGTTCAGGTTATGCATGTGCCTTCTCAACCTTGCCCCTTCCCTGAGATGTGGTGACCCTCAGGTTAAATCACCACCAGCTCATGGTCCTCTGGGACTATGGTGGAGAGCACAACACCTCTAAAGATGAAGAAACTCCAGATTCTGACCACTGTGGAGTATTTGACATTTATATGTTTAGATGGATCATCAGCTCACATTCCTTTTTTGAATTCATTCTCAGGGTATGGGTATCACTATCAAGATCAGCATTTATTGCCCATCCCGCATTACTTTGAGAAGATGATGCTGAGACTTCATGGTGAATCACTGACTATTTTTCTTTGTAGTGATTTCATACAACTGAGTGACTTGTTTGCCCAAATCAGAGTATAGTTAAAACTCAGCTATGTGAAGGATCAACTTAATTTAAACAAGTGTAATAAATGATGCATATGTGTAATATTACAAAAGGTTTAATTCAATCAGCCTCGGTAAAAGTTTTGAAAGCAGATGATTAAACATTCTTTCAGTTTGATTCCATTTTCACTAATCCTCAGCCAAGCAGTCATGCTGTTGCAATGATAGTTAGCGTTTCAGCATAACAATCCATGCTGTTCTAACTATGATGCCTTACCTGTTGAAAATCAGGAGCAATTATTTAATTCATATAAATTGATGCAAGCCAGTTGGTCCGTAAAACTGGTTAAAATAGCTTACAGAAGCTCCCTCTCACTGTCAACCGTATCTACTGTTGAGTTAACGAGGGACATGCAGATATTCACATGGACTGGAGACAGTGAATATCAAGAAAAACATGGGTTGGGTTCACAGGTTAGATGATTTAACCTCTTGTAAGAGTGTCATACACTCTGCAACACTTTCAAGAAATATTAAACAAAGATGACGGCTGCGTGGCACAGATGAACACAAATATATTTTGCGTGAAAAAGAACAAAAACTGGGATCATGCAGAAAGTCACAATTTCAGCTGCTACAATTCCCATCACCTTACACAGTGCGTGGCAACCACTTCTTACTATCTTTCCCACAGAAGCAGAATTATCAGCCTTTTTTGTTTAGAAAATTAGTCATTCCTATGTATTTGCAAATGCAACCATTTACTGCAGTAGTCAGCAAATTACTGTTAATGTGAAGCTTTGTACTTTTCGGCAGTACAGCTTTGTATCGCTAGTAATGTTACTACAGAATGGTGAGAGTGTGAATAAAAAGGATCCAAACAACTGCATCCATTTTCTAACACAGGAAGTTTTAAAAAATATAAATTGGTGTCATTTCGTTCCGAATCCTCACTGACCTGAGTTAGTTCCTCACACTCATGTCCTTCTTAGTCAAAAGGACAGGTCAGTTGTGCCAACAGATGAATTTGTTAATAATATCAATACCACTTCATGGAATCATAGAATTCCTACAGTGCAGAAGGAGGCCATTCAGCCCATTGGATCTTCACCGACAACATCCCACCTAGACCCTATCCCCGTAACCCCACAAATTCCTCAAACCAATGTATTCCGGGACACTAAGGGGCAATTTAGCATTACCAATGCACCTAACCAGCATGTCTTTCAGACTGTGGAAGGAAACCGGAGCACCCGGAGGAAACCCACGCAGACATGGGGGGCATGTGCAAACTCCACAGAGACAGTGACCCAAGCCGGAATCGAACTCAGGTCTCTGGAGCTGTGAGGCAACAGTGCTAACCACTGTGACACTATGCTGCCCCATAATTGAATTCTAATGGCACCAGCTGCCGCCGTGGGATTTGAACCTATCTCTCCAGAGCATTAACCTGGGTCTATCACTGGTTCAGTGACATTACCACTACACAACTGTTGCCCCTTCTTACAGGAGAAATCATAAGCAACATTCCCTTTTAAATAATTAGTTGTTGCATGCAGCCAGATTTCTCCAGTGTGATTCTTTCCATAGCATAGAACAAGGTCTGAATGGCACCATGCAAGCTGCTGTGCACTCACGCACCATGCAGCGCAGTGGGAATGTTGGTCTGAAGATGTGAACAGATTGTACAAGGTCTACTAGCTTGTTTTCTGTTCCTCAGGTGATCCAGTCAATACAAGTGTTTCGTCACCTCAGGGAGTTACAAGTTTGAGCATTAGCAAAAACTGACAGTCAAATTCAGGTGATCTAGTTCAATGGTCTAGAAATCTTCCTCGGAGCGCTGATCTTCAGCAACTTCCGGATTAAATAATTGTATGATTGCAGGTAGGATCAATCTCAACTCAGTAAAATTCATTCCAAAATCAAATTTCCAGAAATATATTTTATTGAATTGCAGTAATTTGCTCCCTACTGTAGCAATCCTATAAGCCTTTTTCATTTCAGTTTTTCATGGTTCCAATCTGCCTAGCAGGACAGTGATGTTCTGCATCTCTCTCATCACTGTTTTTTGGTTGGCTAATCAGAACCATGTTTGTGAAAAGAAAACATATATGAAGGATTAGTGCAAAGAGCCTTAACTGAGGATGCACCATATCTAGCCGAACCTACATGACAAGCAGCAGCAGAATAAGCAGTATGTAGCAGAGGGTCAATGCAAGTTGTGTTAATGTACCTGGAGCAAGCGTTCCTGCTCTTTCTGCCATCTTTCCTGACGCTTGCGTTCTTCTTCTGGGTCCCAATACCAGCAGTCAAAACGCTTAGGGAGATTTAAAGGAGCAACTGGGATCTAACAATCCACATCAAGAAAAAGTTGTGTGACAGACTGATGTTATTTCATGATTTGAAAAATTTCCATTTAGGTGATGCTTCCAGTAAGTAAGAGCAAGAATGATAGCTACTGAGGAAGGCTGACAAAAAAATTACAGCAGGGTAGGACTAACTAAATTGCTGTCAAAAAGCTTAAGTGATCAGTTTATTAAATATGAGTATTAACAGATCTTTTTTATGATGATTTTAGCCATGAAACCTATAGTATTACTGATTGTTATGATTGAATTTATGTTCATGTACAATATTGCTTAGCAGATGTATTTAGAAAAGACAAGAGCACAATGAGCACTAATAATCCCTATCCTTTTCTCCCCACTTTTGAAGTGATTATTTTTCTGGGCATAATCAAAGGAACTGGGATATGATGTGCCAGGGTCTCCATCAGCTTAGGAGACACAAAAGAGAAACATGACTCATTCAATGACTACCGTCCCACACCTCTGGGTAAACAGTTAAGTTGTGCATGATGTCTCTGCTAGATGGCACACTTAAGATTTGGCACTTTACAGAAAATTACATGGAATGTACCGAAACAAGCCAATTAGCCCAGCTAGTCTATGCCAGTGTTCTAAGTCCATTCGAGACTCAACACACTCTTTTATCACCTTGTCTCTTCTTTGTGGGTACAACCTCCTTCTTCCTCAAATCTGCTGTCATCGCCCATCTCCTCAACAAACTCCATGCTGGACCGCTCTGTCCTTGCAAATGATCACCCCACCTCCACCCTACATTTCCTCTCCAACGTTGTCAGAAGTGACATTGCCTTCCAAAGCCGTTCCCATCTTTCCCAAAACTCTGTTTTTGAATCTCTCCAATCTGATCTCTGCCCTTACTACAGTACAAAAATGTCCTCTATCAAAGTCATAAATTACATCCTATGTGACTGTGCCTCTCCACTGTTGCCAAGTTGGGTTGGACTAGGCAACCCAACTAGGCAACAGTTGCATTCTTATCTATTTAATCATAGCCAGAGAATCTAATAGCTTCTCTCCCTGCTCCTACACAGTTACCTTTGGTGAGGCCAGAGATTTAGCTTTGGCCACCTTCTACATTTCATCTACACGCTGCCCCTCACCAGTATTATCCACAAATACAATGGCCTGAATTCTTGCTCTCACGTCGGCTTCACAGAGTTGGGAGAACCCCCGACTCCGTGAACCCGACTCTTAAAGAGTGCCACAGAAATTCGGCTTTTCATTTGGGGGAAGGAAGAGGCCTTTTCATTTTGTACCTACTGCCCCCATCCATTGATTGTAGCTGGCAATCTTTGCCCCCACCCACCCCCCACCCCCACCCACCCCCCACCCTCCCCCGCCCCTTGCAACAATTCACTGTCTCTGACAATCTCCCCACTCATCTCCCCACCCCCCCATCCATTCATCTAATTCTGAGATCTTCCCAATGCAAATACCGTTATGGCCCTGTTGCAACAATTTCCAGCCATATTGAGATTTGCACCCATGTCAAATTGGCCTGGAAAATCCTGGCCTCTGTTTCATGTCCAATATCACTCTTTGGACTCTAAACATTAACATTATTCCTCTCTCCACAGCTGCTGGGGGCGATTCTCCCAGCCCGCTGTGCTGCTTTTGTACGCAGCAGGCTGGAAGGCTCAAGTGGAGGCCATTTTGCTTCCCACTGGGAGCCACAGCCTCCTCGAGTCTCCAGCAGCCAGATTTCCGGTGCTGTCAGCTCCATGCCAGAAATCGGTGCGGAACTGAATAAATTATTCAAACAAGCATTTTAACATGTTTACCATATAATTAGCAGGCCCGGGACTGAAATCTCTGGGCATGCCAGCCTCCGTACCACCTCCCCCCAGTCAGAAATGGTTCACTTGCAGGGAGCTAGCGGCTCGACTCCCCTGGAGTGAAGAGGAGGCTATCGAGACCCCCCAGAGGGTCAGGTGCCAGGGGTGTGCCCCCTGGGCATTGCCACCTTGGCAAGGCCCAAGGGACAATGCCCAAGGGGGCAATGTGGCACTGCCCACCGGGCATTCAGCAGTGCCAAGGGGGCGGGGCCTAATGGGGTGCGGGGGAGATCGAGGCGGGCTGGGAGCAGGGTGGGGGGAGGTGTCGAGACTGGCCTGGACATGTTCGGGAGCCAGCAATTGCGTCGTGGGGGGATCGTATGGACAGCAATGGAGGTCGCGGGGCTGAGATCAGGAAGCCAGCAGCTACTGCGCATGCACCAATCTCAGTGCTGACAGATCAGCACATGCACAGTGGCTCGCTCAGCCTCTCCAGTGGGAATACGCCCCACCCACTGAATGTTTGCATCATTCATGTTAGTGCACTCTGCAGTGCACAGAGGGTGGGAGATTCATTTTGAAAATCCCACTGAAAAAACCAGCGGAATTTTCTTCAGTTAACATGCGAATTCGACAGTTAGACTGTTTTGGGAGAATCGTCCCACTGAGTTTTCATTTCAGATTTCCATTATCTCAAAGAGTCGCAGAGGTCTACTTTACAGAAAAGGACCATTCGGCCCATCAAACTCGCACCAGTCAAATATAAATCATCCAACTATACTAGTCCTATTTTCCAACACTTGATCCTAGCCTTGTGTGTCTTGGCATTTCAAGTGTAATTCTAATCATTCTTAAACGTTACGAGGGTCTATGCCTCCACCATACTTTCAGGCAGTGAGTTCCAGACTCCCACTATCCTCCGGGTGAAAACCTCACATCCACTCTCAACCTCCTGCCCCTTACCTTAAATCTACGCTCCCTGGTCATTGATCCCTCCAACAAAGGGAAAAGTTTCTTCCTGTCTACTCTATCTATTCCCCTCACAGTTTTATACATCTCAATCATGTCCCCCCTCAGTCTCCGCTGCGCCAAGGAAAACAACGCCAATCTAACCAATTTCTCTTGATGAAAAAGATGCAGAAGTCTGAGGTCACGTACCAACCGACTCAAGAACAACTTCTTCCCTGCTGCCATCAGACTTTTGAACGGACCTACCTCCCACTAAATTGATCTTTCTCTACACCCTAGCTATGACTGTAACACTACATTCTGCACTCTCTCCTTTCCTTCTCTATGTACGGTATGCTTTATCTGTATAGCGTGCAAAAAACAATACTTTTCACTGTGTACCAATACATGTGACAATAATAAATCAAATGAAATCAAACCCTCCAGCTCAGGAAACATCCTGGCAAATCTCCTCTGCACCCTTTCCAGTACTATCACATTCCGTTTATAATGTGGATTCCAGTGCTGCACACAAACCTCTAGCTGTGGCCTAACCAGTGTTTTATATAGCTCCAGCATAACCTCCCTGCTCGTAAATTCAATACTTCATCTAATACCATATGCCTTTTTAACCACTTTATCCACCTGTCCTGCTACTTTATGGGACCAGTGCACATGCACACCAAGGTCCCTCTCATCCTTGGTGCTTCCCAGGATCCTGCTGTTCATCATGTATTTTCCTTGCCTCCTTTGTCCTGTCCAAGTGCATCACCTCACACTTATCTGGATTGAATTCCATTTGACACTGACCAGCCCAAGAGACCAGCCCGTCTACATCCTCCTGTAATCTAAGGCTAGCCTCCTAACTATTTACCACCCTTCCAATTTTTGTACCATCTGTGAGATTACTGATCAACCCTCCTACATTCAAGTCTAAATCATTTATATAAGCCACAAACATCAAGGGCCCAACTCTTACCCCATGTTTCGAAGGTTTTTAATTCCATCAAATGCTCTTTGCTGTTCTTAAAAATCAAAATAGCTAGACACAGTGATAAGGATAGAATGCATTGAGAATACTGATATTGATGTTATCATTTTATTGGAATATTGTATGGAATACTGTTGTTTCAGTAGAGTTTTGGACATTTTTTGTAATATTTGTTATGATAAAACATCTAACTGCTGTGTGGGAGTAAATCTCAATAACTCAAAAACATTAACATAAATCATTGAGGCCTTTTCAAATGCTGACTGTCCATTTTCACCTAATAAATAGTGACCAGCAGAAGAGGTTCTGGTGGGGAATGTGTACACCCATTTGTCATCATGTTCAATTTTTCATATTCTTTATTTAAGGGTTTCTGGCCCCAGACTAGACCAATCTTTTCCCCCATCCCCATCACAAAGCCCTCCCCAAAAAGCCCAACATAACAACTGGTCCTGTGCAGAAGTCAATCCATTCCCCTGAAAGTGGCTGAAAAATGTAAATGAGGCCTGGACCTGAAACTAGCTTTCTCAACTCTGGCCTTGGGTGGGTACTCTGGGCGTACTGCTAATATTGCATCTGTATCAGACCCAAACCAAAATTCTCCTCTACTGCATTTTGGAGTCTGCTGTTCCTGTTTGCGCTGGGAACTGAGGCTCAGTGAAAAAGCATGCCAAGATGTTTGGTCGTTGCTCAATATTTAGTCCCAAAATATAATAGCTTTACCAGCAGAGTATTTAACTATGAGTGAAAGTGCTAAACCCAGTGCTTTTGAGCACTGAGAAAATGAGCTTGAGACAAGGTCTTTGAAATTAAATAAGGCAATTAAATGAATAAATTTAATGGGTAACCTTGGAGAAAAAAAAATAAAGTTAAATTGTTTTTACTTTCAAAGTTCAAAGTTTAAATTGGTAAAGATGAATTTAAGACTGAAGCCGGAAGGAACAGTTTCACAAAGACAGCAACCAAAATTTGGAACATCTTTTAAAATAGAGCAGATAAAGCTAATAGGATATTGTGATGTGGAGAACTGTAGGTTTATTTTTCTAAATGGAAAAGCTAAGATGAACTTTCCTCATCTTGTGATTTTGTGAGTTCTGTTACTGATAAGGCAACTGACTTGAAGCCAATTAGCGAAATAATCAATATACAAAGAAATACTTTTGCTGTGCAAGATATATTCTAAGAGCTCAACCTTCAATGAAGAATTTCATTTTAATTAAAATATGCCACAAATTCAAAGTAAAAAAAAACATAATTAAAACTGTTTAAGGTCCACTTAAGTCACATCGAAAATAATTCTGCTCCTAATTAATGGAGATAGCCTCTGAAATCGGCAATGAGATGAAGAATGAATCATGAACAGAAATAGTGCCATTCTTTAAGGATTATTTATTAGTGTCACGAGTAAGTTTACATTAACACCGCAATGAAGTTACTGTGAAACTCCCCTAGTCACCACACTCCTGCATGTTCAGGTACATCAAGGGAGAATTTAGCATGGCCAATGCACCTAACCAGTACATCTTTCAGACTGTGGGAGGAAACCGGAGCACCCAGAGGAAACCCACGCAGACATGTAATCATTAAATGTGGTGCAAAGAGTATGATAGTGTTGATGCATTGTGCCATGGAATAATAAAATACATTTTCCAATCAGTGTGCCATTATAGCAAGGTCCTCATCAAAGTGGGATATGAAGCCAGCAGTTTCCCCGCTGTGAGAAAAGGAGGGAAACCCAGAGGGTACATCCCAGAGCACCCAGTTATGGGCTTGTGGCCTGGTAGATAGAACTGGTTCCCAGTACACCTGGAGCCAAAAAGATGTTCGTGGAGAAATGATAAAATAACTATGCCAAGCCATTGATGAAATTTGCAAAAGGACCCTATATAAAAGATTTTCAAATCTTCATCTTTTATTGAAACTTCAATTTAACATCACTGCTTTGTCTTTGAAAGGTATCATTTTTCACAATGCTGTTATTGAAATAGCTTGAATATTCAGCAACTTGAGTAAGGGAATTTAAAAAACAACACTGTACACATAGTTCTCAATGATTCTGCACTGATCAAGATGATTTTTCATTATAATATTGAAAAGCATACTTGGACAATAACACACAACACTACGCTGAAGGTATTAGCTGTCAGGAAGAACTCTTGCTCATTCAAGACCATATTACACAGATAAAACAATAATGTTTTGTACTTACATTTTCATTGCTTTCCACTCCTGCTGAAAGATAAAAAAAACAAGCATTTTATACAGGATTAACGATCATAGGTTGAGATTCCACCTGTCCTGGGAGGACAGCTACACGTCGTAAGCAGTAACACCGGAAATATTTTCTTTAAATGTTTTATTAATTAATTTGCTCTATTTAATATGTTGATACCCAACTCGACTGCCAAATGCAAGCAGTTTCCACAAAGAGCCAGCAATCAGCGCTAATGGCAGGCTAGAAAAGATCATTTAGAAATTTGTCACTTTCTTGAAATGTGCAGATGCATCAAGTGAGTTCTTTGGAGCTTGCAATCAATACCATGATAAGCATGAACAATGGGAGAAAAATGAAATATTATTTTTTTCATAGTTAGTGATGCCAAATAAAACAAAAAGCAAGACTTGCGTTTACATCGTAACTTTCATGGCCAAGGACGTCCTAAAGCTCTTTACAGCCAATGAAGTACTTTTGAAATGTGGTTATTGTTGTAATGTAGGAAACATAGTGATCCATTTCCACGCAGCAAGATACCACAGCAGTAGCAGAAATGACCAGATCAGCTGTTTTTGGTGTTGGCTGAATCGGGACGGGCAAGGTTTGCAGAACGGCATTCTCCATTGGCCTCGGGCAGGATCTTACGAGCCTCAGGCAGGCGAGCGATAAAATTCTGGCAATGGAATTCCAGGCTTACATAATGAACAAAAGGACGGAATGACCAGGTAAATGTACATGACCCACCACCAACAAAATGATTTCCAAAAATAATGACAGAACTGCAAGTGATGGTAGAGGAAGTGAGCTACAGAGCTGGGATTTACTATCTGTACTATTTATGATATCCAGCAGCTGCTAAATTAAGCAGATTTAAGGCACAGCTGTGGATTGCAAAGAATTTGTGCACCAACACCATGCTGTTGTGATTCTATTTTTTAAACTCTTATTATTTGCCACCTGAAGTAGGGAAACAGGCAGATTAGTACAGAGAACACATTCGAGTCCCAAGGGTTTGCATTGCACATAGTTGCCAATCCTACCAATTTTAGGTATAATTTTCTAAGGGCATGGGACTGGCATTTTAAGTAAAGACAAATAAGATTATTAGATTGAAAAAATCTCCAAAACGAATGCACTGATTATCTTGCAACTATTGAACAAATTAGAAAAAGAAACTGTTTTGATGGACAAACAGTGCCACTTTGCCCATGTCTGCAGGAGAATGGGTCTGAATATTGTTAATGTTGATGCTCAACATACATTTACAAAGGTTATTTCTGAAATTCATTATTTATATCATAGCTAGCTTTGGCCAGGACTTAGGTTCTCCATGAGCCCCACTTGCCTAGAAATATTACATGTTACTATTCTTCACAAAGGTGTTCATGTGGTAGCCACAGACCAATGTCTATGATGTGCAGAGATGTCTCACTGTAACAATGAAGCTTTTGTTGTGACAATAATATTTTTAGTACAATCATTGTATTCAGATTGTGGCATATTGAATGGAATCACAAGATCACCGTATCGTTTTTTTAAAAGTGGGGTTCTAATTACAGTGGCCAATTTATAAATGAGTTAGAGAGCAGTTGTTGAAGTCCAGTGTAGCTGACCCTTCTGCGTGCCCTATGAATGCTCGATAGACTTGTTTGTGCCATAGAAGTTCTTCTTTAACTCCAATGTATTACATTCAATGAAGTGGAAGGCACCATTTTTAACGTCCTATAGGCTATAGCTTATTCACGAGTCTCCATCTGTGTAGTATCTAACAAGTCTTATTCTGGTGACAACATTTTTTAAACTTACTAGAATTCCTTAGTGTTGGTGTTAATTTCAAAAGGAAGCTATGAATGAATTACTTTCACAGCTGCTTCTTTCCCCACATTGGCATGCTTTGGCAACTATGCAGCACGTAATGAGGTAGGCAAATCGAGGAAAGCAGGGAATGATTCATGTGATCATTAGTGTGTCCCAAAGCACTCCCAGGTACAGGAAGCAAAATATAAGGAGGAAATGACTAAGCACAACTTTTACCTGGCTGTGAGAAAAATTCTGAGCGTCGCCAGGAGTTCCGAACTGTAACCGGAACACTGGCAGTAATAGGTGGCTCTAAGGTTGGTAGCAGAATAAAATAAAAAAAGGGAAACAGAAATCATAAGAAAATGACTGACAACAAAAGTATAGTATTTGGGTATTTATTACAATTTACAAAAATAGATTTGTTTTAGATAACAGATACTTACATATATATGTATGTAACATTAAAAAAATCTTATAGCTGATTGTGGCAAATAATTAATTACTGCTCCAAAGACCCTGCTACAGACTATAATCCCATAGAGATAGTTAGGTTTATGATATTTTGCATGCAGATCTGAGCATATTTTACTCTTATGCCATAGAAATGCCATTTTTATTTTGGTGCTTACCCTAAAAGTAACACCACTGTCTCAGCTATACATACTCAGACGGTGTAAGATATTTCTGAAGGTATTATGCAACTGATGTTGTGATGCATATTTAACAATTACTATTGTCAGAATACCTTATATTTTCATCCTTATATTAGGAAAATGTACAAAATAACCATTGGATCGCCTTATAGATTTTATTTGAACTCAAATAACATGTAGGAAGAATAGGTTTTCACTATGTGAGCTGATTACTCTAGTGTGACTGAAACTCAGGAGGTCACTAACCCATGAAATATACAGTTATCCAGAAGTATTGCCATATGCTACAAGTGCTTTATCACTGCAAACTAACCATTCGTAATAATATATGAAATGTACCAAAATAGATTAAAATATTAAACAGCATTCAGTGCTGCTGGGATATTTAACATTAAAAATCATGCCATTTTTGTGATAAAAAAATGTTTAGGTTGATTGGCTCGGTTAAAAATTGCCCCTTAGAGTCCGGAGATGCGTAAATTAGAGGGATTAGTGGGTAAAATGTGTGGGGGTAGGGCCTGGGTGGGATTGTGGTCGGTGCAGACACGATGGGCCGAATGGCCTCCTTCTGCACTGTAGGGATTCTATGATAAATCATTATATTCAGATTGTGTCATATTAAATAAAATTGTAAGATCACTGAATCACTTTTTTGTAAAAATGATTCTAATAACGGTCAATTCGTAAATGAGTTGAAAAGAGAGCAGTTGTTGGAAGGGTTGTCCTATGAGGAAAGGTTGGATCCACTGAGTTTAGAAGAGTAAGAGTCTACTTGATCGAAACATGCAAGATCCTGAGGGGTGTTGACAGGGTAGATGTGGAAACGATATTTCCTCTAGTGGGTGAATCTAGAACTAGGGGGTCGTCTTTAAAATAAGGGGTGACCCGTTTAAAACAGAAATGAGGAGAAATATTTTCTCTCACAGGATCAAAGAACAACAAAGAACAAAGAACAATACAGCACAGGAACAGGCCCCTCGGCCCTCCAAGCCCGCGCCGCTCCCCAGTCCAGGATTGAATCCTGAATCCAGGATCCCCGCCCAATTTTCCAGCCTATCTACATCCTAATATCCTATCCACCGAGCTGTCCCTCACAGCTATGATGCTTTGTTCATCACAACCTAACTTTGATCGTGAGTTTTGGAACTCTCTTCCTCAAATGTTTCAATGTCCGTACACTGGAAGTCCGGAATAGCTGACCCTTCTACAATAACCCACCTGACAAAACTCCTTGATTTTATTTTGGGGGTAGTAGACTTTAGTAAATCTAATGAACTGTGTAATTAAACTTGCAAACTACTAGATAAAATTCCATGTGAAAAGTGACTACTTAAACTCAAAGTTGGAGAAAATGATTATCTGTAGGGATGTAAATAGTTGTAAACTGTAAGTAGTTTGAGGAATATATTGGTTGGGGAAATAATGAGTTGAGTCACCCAGAACTCAGTGTTGGGACTGCAGCAGTTTCAGGTATATGAATGTCTTGGATTTAGAAGCTCAGTACAAACTTGTCAAATTTGGAGATGATACAAAATAGAAATGCAGCTCAGAAAATGCAGAATGACATAGGCAAATATGCGAATGGACAGAACAACAGCCGATAAAATTTGATGCAAGTAAAAACTAGGCATAGGAAGGAAAAATGAGCAACAGACATGTCCCATGAATTAAGTTGAAGTAGTAAAAAATGAAGTTCAAAGAATTCTTGGAGTCTTTATAAACTTTGGCACTCAACATTACAAATCAACGCAGTGAAGCAGCTGACAAAGTTAATGGGTGTAATTCTCCCGTCCCACCCGCCACGGGAATCATAGCACGGAGGCCGGACCACGCAAAGATCCATTGACCTCGGCCGGGATTCTCCGGTTTTGGGGTGAGCGCAGCCGGAGAATCCCACCCAATATGTTGAATTATGTGGCCAAAACAATAAAACATGAGTCAGAGAAATTTGTGATCATATTGCGTAACTATCAGGTAAAACTCTGCCTTAGCTGGAACGTCCATTGCTGGTCACAGAGAAACTAAGAAGATATTCCGGTGTGGAAGCAAATACAGAGAAGAACCATGAAACTGATCCCTATTTCAAGGATCTGAATTACCTGGAAAGGTTAGAGAAATTTAGAATAGAAAGGAGACGTTCGAGAAGTGACCCGATGGAAATATACAATGGAAAATCCAGAATATTACTTTAAATTAAGTTGAGGAAACAATCGGAGAACAGGTTTAAACTAATGTAGGACAGATATCAGGAAGAGCTACTTTGTACAAAGAATGTTTAATAGTTGGAATGAACTTCTGCATAGACTAGTGAAGGTAAAAACCATGAAATCATTGAAAAAAACAATTTGAAGCAGGGTAATTATGGTTAAATGGGTCACCTTTCATTTTATTGTGATCTTGGGGGGGAATTTTCTGGCGGTTCATGCTGGTGGGATTTTCTGGTCCTGCTGTGGTGAACAGAGATTTGGCTGAGTGCCAAATTCTCCATCCTCATTTGCGGAGGCGGCGGTGTGCGAATGGCCAGGAAATTCCGGCCCTTATGATTACTTTCTAGTTATGTTCATCTGATGACATCAGAAGTGTACCACAGGTAATTTACAAATAATTGAGTTTCACAATTTCTAAATCTTCTCAGAGTCTGAAATTATTTCTTTGGTTATACAGATTTATGTTCCTTTTATTACAGCAATTGTCTTACCATGCTGCAGCCAGTGCCATTAAGTGATAATGCAAAAGACAAGGGAGCAACTCCCTTATCTCCACAACACCTACTCACCCTTCATTGTTCATGCTGTGCGACTGAGCTATATGGACACAAAGCACTGACTTTTTCCTACCATAGAATATTTTCAGCCACTTCTGGGTTTATAACCCAGCTGTGAAAGCAATATCCCTTCCAGGACAATTTTTCAGAAAGTAACAATTTAACTAGATGCCTCTGGAATCATCATCCAATAAGGGTTGGTGGGTGAAGCAGGCGTTTGATTGGTTATGCACCATTGCTTGGCTGACTGCTCGGCACCAGTCGCTGAGGGTAAGCATGCAGGTGCAACAGGTGGTAAAGAAGGTAAATGTTGGCCTTCATTGCAAGGGTTTCAAATACAGGAGCAGGGATGTGTTGGTGAGACCACACCTAGAATATTGTGTGCAGTTTTGGTCTCCTTTTCTGAGGAAGGATGTTCTTACTCTCCAGGGAGTACAGCAAAGGTTTACCAGACTGATTCCAGGAATAGTGGGACTGATGTATGAGGAGAGATTGACTAGGTTGACCATATGGATTACAAGAAGAAGGCAGCTCACCACCCAATTTCTCAAGAACAATTGGGGTTGGGCCACATCCCTTGAATGAATAAAATAAAACAGAGACCAAATGGCAAAGATAGAATTAATGGGAATGCAGCAATTGATAAGCAAATTTGATTCATTAAAGTGTGTAAGAAGAGAAAAGGAAAAAAATCTTGCATTTATATACCACCTTTCAGAACCTCAGGATATGCCAAAATGCTTTACAACCAATTAAGTACTTTGAGCACACAGCATAGCCCCATTAACAACAGTAAGATAATGACCGAATTATTTTTAGTGATGATGGATGAGGGAAGAATATTGGCCAGGGCACTTGAGAGTAACCCCCTGCCTTTTTTTGAATGCTGCCATGGGAACTCTGTAGCTCACCTAAAAGTTGGAAGATGAGAAGCCGGAGGAGTCAGTACTAGATCTTTTTCTCCATGTGATGAAAGCCTAACTGCACTTCCTTTATAGTAAGTTAAGGTTATAGATTCTTTAGAAATTATTGGTTCCATCTTTGTATCTTGATTTTGTGAGGCAAGTAATGTTTGCACCAAGTTATTTTATCTGATGCTTCAATGCTGAAACATATTAGCCTCACAAGCTCTTCTTTTAGTACCAGTTATTGTTAGATGACACTGTAATTACTCTGAATGTATTGTGTAATTAGACGTAATAAGAGTTTCAGTGATAGATCATTACTGTGCACTTACCTGTTTCTAAATCGTACCATATAGGTATCACATTACTGACTTTTTGACCATTTTTCTCAGAAAAGATTTAGAGAAAAAGTTACATTTAATTCAAAGGAAAATATATTCACCCAAACTTAAAAAGAAGCAATGAGACAAAGGATGGTTAAAATGCTAATGAGCAAAATATTGAAGTTATTTCCCCAAAGATCAATCATGGATTTTGCAATGGTAATGACAGTTATTTCACCTCATAAATCGATAAACAATTTCCAGAGTGCTACCATAGTTAAATGTGATGATCCAGAGTTACTGTCAATGAATCAATACTCCTCTACAGCATGTGGTGTTGAACTCACCAATGTTGAAATTAACACAGAAATCAACATACTGATATGAACTAATTGCTCATTTCTCACAAACGATCTTTGCTAAAGACTTTTAGAGCTTACATGAAAAGATATAAGGGGCATTATTTAATGAAGGTGACGGGCGTCTTTCCCACTGCCTGGAAAGAAGCTGGCAGTCCTGCCTTGCCTCTTTTAGGGAAGGCCTGGTGAATTAATTGTCTCTCCGGCACTTAACTGGACAGCAGTTGGGTCTTTCCCAGGATCAAGAACGCTGGGGGGCAGAAGTCCCACTTTCCAACAGCTGCTAGTCAATCAGAGGTCAGCATCTCTATTGAATGGCAGTGTCACCAGGGAGGCGATGGCTGCTGCCGGTACTACACCCAACCAAGGCCTGGAATTGTTGCTGGATCCGAGGCCAGAGGTATGCGATGGCCAGGGTGGGTGTGGCATTGAAGGAGAGGTGAGGGAATTGGTATCAGCAGGAGCAGGTCCAGTAACTGGTGGAATTCTCCACCATGCTTCAGCCCATTTTGAGAAGTGTTTCTTTTTCTCCTGGTTCCACTCAAATTCATTTCCATATTGACAAACGTAAAACCCACCATGAGCTCGAACAATTAGGCTGCTTGTTAAAACATGACTTTTAAAAAAAAATCAAACTTTGCTTTAAAAATTATTCATAGGTATATATGGCAAAATGGTTAAATTTATTTTATTATAAAAAATAAGCACTTTAAATCACATCTTCAATCCACTGATTATTAGTAGCCCCTTTTTTATGAACATAAGAGCAGGAAGAGGCCATTCGACCGATTGAGGGAAGGAGCATAAACATGGGGAATTGATGAAAATATTTTGCAAGCACAGTTTGAAAAATAAAACAGTATCTCATAATGTAGACTGCATCCATGCAATTTCTCATGCAATTTGTTCATAACACAATTTTTAGATGATTTTCACAGCTTGATACGCTAAACACTACTGTTCTACTTTTTAAAGCTAACTGCATCTCACAATGCAGCAGGCACCTTCACTGTGCTTTGTGATCTCTCACCTTGCTGATTATTAGCACCAACAGGTTGACTGCCCTCCACAGTCTCTTCCTCCACTTCACTTATCTTCTGAATGGAATCGAACACATCTCCTGTTTCGCTGTGTTGAAGTGTCTCTAATTTTAATGCCTGTGTTGTGTTAAACACAATGAGTGACCTTGACATTGCAAATATTAAACTGTATCAGATAAAACTGAGACCTATTGAAGTTCACTTCCTTAAAGTGAAAAGAACAATTAAAGCACACAGTGAGCTTCCATCTTGGTGACAGAGCTCTGCAGTCGCTCCAGAATGGTTTGAAAGTTAGTTTACAAAGTCACATTAATGTCAACGCTCTCTGAAAAACTTTGAAAACTGCAATTTTGGGTTACAATAAGATATTGCAACAGAACAATCAATTGAATATCCATGGAAAAAAGTGAAACTTTTGAAAGCAGTGTATTAGATTAAATCAATGCCTACCTCTTGTTTAAGCTGTTTCTGTGCACTTTCAATGGGCTCCTCCTTCTCTGGTTTTAAGCAGGCTTCATCAACTGCGAGAACTTTGGAATCGACTGTGTTACTTGTGCCCAATGCTGCATTGTTTGACAGGGCAATGTGTACTCTCGATGTTTCTAAGTTCCAATCATGATCTTTACAAAAAGAAATGTTGAATTCGTGAATAAGTCTTTCAAAGTAAACAGATACTTGTTATAGGAACACAGGACCAGTAGTCCATTCAGCCCCCTGAGTGTGTTCTGCCATTTTGTGGTCCTCGGCAATTAGTAATTAGCAGGCAATCCAACAATTATAGCGGGACATCATGAGGCTCCAAATTGGGTTAAGTGTCTGCATTTTAGCCATAACTGACATAAATGAATAGTCTGCGAGCTCACAGCTTTCAGATCCACAGATGTGAAACACTCCCAGTTTCAGCGTACGAATTTTAAAGGAGGCTTATTCCTTTTTGAACATTGTGACTGCTGGTATTGGGCCATTGTCAATTGCAGTAAAGGTTATAATCCAGCCTCTTCACCCCTGCCAAAAGAGGTTCAGTGCACGTGGGACAGAAAAGCAACCAAAGTTTAAAGCAGAAAATTTGGGCAGGGAAAGGAATAAACATATGAAACAAATGTCAAAGATTGGAGGAACTGGAGTTCCATCAGACATCACTTCCTTGACCATAAAATTATATTTAAAAAAGCTCCTCTGCTCCTTACATGAAGTACTGTTCAAACCTGAAATAATCAATGCATTGTTTTAGAAGCCTATTAATGACTCACTATGATCAACTGTTTGCTTCTAGCCTCTAAGAAAGCTTCATTTTATTTCATTTATAGGATATGTCTGTCACTGGCTGGACCAACATTTGTTGCTTATTCCCAATTGCCCTGGAGAAAATGATAGTGAGCCACCTTCCAGAATTGCTGCAGTTGTCATACCCACAGTGCTGTTAGGGATTTGGTCTGGATCCCCAAAGGATCAGGGACAAGGGGTAAAAGCAGGTTTATAGTTAGCAAGCTGCGTCCTCTAAAAATTGTTTTCAATCACACATTTTCACTGAAACTTGTGTTTGTATATAATGTAATTCCCAAGTTACAGTGCCATTTTATTGCATTGAGCCTCTCACTTGCAAGACTTGGAAAGCAACAGACTTCAGGAAAGTCTGACATCTGTTATACCACAACAAGACACAAAACCAAGCTGGAATTTATTGCAGCATGTTTGAATTGAGCCTCACACCTTCTTGTGCAGTATCCTTTACTGTCTCTTGCACATTCTCATTGCAACAGGATTTCATATCAGATTCTTCCTCTGTGCTTGGCTGGTGATTGGTGGGAATGGTGATTGATGTCTCGGTTCTCTTCTTCTACAGGAAAAAGAAGCCAGAGATTTATTATGAAGCACAATCATCAAAACAGCACGTAACTGCCAGATAACACATCAGCACTGATATGGATGAGTGTGATGCCTGCGGGGAGAGTGTCACGAGGCCCAGACCATTTCCGTTCTTAGGCCTCATTTAAACATACCAAACACGACTCTCTGTCAAACCTGCTGTCAATGATGGACAGCTGACAGAGAGTAGTCAGCCAAACGGGGAAGGACCAGCTGGAACAGACCCCAAAGTCAGATAAGTGATGGGGTTAATGAAGTAGGTAGTCATGACAACTAAGGAGTCCTGCTCCTATGCGTCCTGGTCCAAAAGGAAATCGTGTGAAAATTAATTATTCATCTCCTCAGGGCTTGCTGCTGCTTCCACCGGGTTTCCCAAATCAGATCAGAACCATACACTCAGCTTGTGGCAAAAATTTAACACAGTATTGGAGTCTGATTAAAGTCATCAAATGCAGAGTTTTACATTTGAATGAAGCTCTCTCCTGCCATCCAAAAAGCAGGAGTAAAATGGCCAACATGAGTGCAGTGTCAAACCAGAGGGCAAGACACCTGTCTCCATTTTAACCTGCGCGCTTTCTTTTTGTCTCTCATCAGACTTGGGGCGGGGTGGTGCTGTTTAAAATCAGTATATATGATGAGCGTTACAACAGGGAACACTAACAGAAAGGTAACATGAAGTGAAAATGTATTAACCATCTTACATGTCATGGCTTAGAACACATACAAATATTGTTCTTGAGAATTGCCTTTTTCCAGCATTGTGGTAAAGGGGCCAGTGGCAGAGCCAGTGGTTACTAAAGGTGTACTTACCTGCTCGGTATCCTCACTCTGCGGATCACTTATGGTCGAAGAAGCCGCTTGTTCAAGTCCGAACACTTGGCAGTAGCTATCTGTCTGAGATTTTAATGGTTTTAATGGAGCATTGTCCACTCTTGCAATACCTTCGAACATCTGTGATTTTGTAAGGGTTGGGGAAGACGTTGCAGATGTGTACTCCTTGTCTTCAACTCTGGTAAATGTTGGACTGGTCTCTCCATTTATTCTAATCTTTCCATCTTTCTACACACACACACACATATATATATACACACATATAAAGACAATAATTCAGATCAGATGTTAATTGTAATATCCAGTTGAAACACAAAACTAAACATTTCTATAAGTTACCACAATAGAAAAAAACATTCAAAGCAATGAGAATAAAAACTCCTTGGATATACAGCATGTCAGGTGGAAATTTATAGAAAATCAAAAATTCTTTTAGCAAAAATGTTTAAATACCAATAAAATGTAACTAATGTATTTTTGAAATCCAACTAACAGATAGTATGAAGCATTGTTAAGACATTCTGACAGCACCATAAGATTCTATGTATTTTTTCTAAATGCAATTACACTTGGTTGATTCAAATGCAAAATGTTCTTAGATCTGCTACAATTAAATAGAAACAGAGAACATAGAAGCAGGAGTAGTCATTCAGCCCTTTGAGACTGTTCAACCATTCATTTTGATCATGGCTCATTATCAAATTCAAACCCTGATCCCCCCCACCCCCCCCATTAACCCCTCCATTAACCCCTCCTCATAACTACCTTGATCCCTTTAGCCCCAAGAGCTGTATCTAATTTCTTCTTGAAATCACATAATGTTTTGGCCTCAACTACTTTCTGTGATAGTGAATTCCACACATTCACCACCCTCTGGATGGAGAAATTTCTCCTCACCTCAGTCCTAAAAGGTTTACCCCTTATCCTCAAATTATGACCCCTAGTTCTGGACTGTCTGGAACATTCTTTCTGAATCCACCCTGTCTAATCCTGTTAGAATTTTATAAGTTTCTATGAGATCCCCTCTCACTCTTCATAAAATCATAAGAGTAGGAGCAGCCGGGAATAGGCCATTCAGTCCATTGATCCTGCTCCACCATTCAATGATCTGATTGTGGCCTTAACTCCACTTTCCTGCCTGTCCCCTATAACCCTTGACTCCCTAGTCAATCAAAAATCTGTCTAACTCAAGCCTCAAATATATTCAATGACCCAGCCTCCACTGCTCGCTGTGGAAGAGAATTCCAAAGACTAATGACCCTCTGAGAACAAAAGATTCCTTATCTCTGTCTTAAATTGGAGTCCCCTTATTTTTAAACTGTGCCCCCTAGTCCTAGATTCCCCCATGAGAGGAAACATCCTCTCTGCACCTACCCTGTCAGATACCCTCTGAATCTTGTATGATTCCTTAAGATCACGTCTCATTCTTTTAAGCTCCTATGAGTACAGGCTTTGCCTGCTCAACCTTTCCTCATGGCGGTGGATGAGCAGGTATTGTTGCCATCAGGGGATCCCTATAGGGTGCTCCTGATGCAAATGGCCTCTTGGTTGCTCCTCTCCCATTGACACCAATGTTTTGGAGTGTCATGGCCACAGATAAAACTCCTGCCACTGCGCAGGAGACCCGTCCACACTACAGCTCTCATGGCCTCAGGCAACCAGAGAAGGCTTACCAAAGTCACCTCAGGCAAAAGGGCACCAGAGGCCGCAGCCTGTCCCCAGCACAGATGATGGCGATAAGGGAACACCATACCACATACAGAGATATATGTTGATTAGAATGTGCATTCAGTGATGATGTTGTGTGAGCTTACTGTTCTGGCTTCATTTGTGTTTCATCTGTGTGGTGGCCTGGTTTGGATTTGAGTGACTGACTTGAGGTAATTTTAGTTTATATGTATCCCACTGAAGAGCCTCATAATGTGCCTCACCATTTGCACATGCCAATGTTTGTGTTAATGTATGCAGCTACAAGAATGAGGTGAGTGAGTCAAAGTCTTTCTGGTTTGATGAATTCCATATTCTTAGGTAAAACATTGCATGATAAGGGATTCCTGCACCTCTTTGCAATCCAAAGTCTGTTATACACCAGGTTCCATGGTTGACTGGCATTGCTCCTGCTCATCCTCACACTTGCTCTATTAGATTGTCCTTTGTCATGGTCTCCCCTCTCTGGAGCACCAGGTTGTGTATGACGCTGCATACACAATGATGCACCACAGAAAGCATTCTTTCTAGTTGTATCACAGCTTGGTATGGCTCCTGCTCTGTCCAAGACCGCGAGAAACTACAAAGGGTTGTGAACGAAATGTCTATCACGCAAACCAGCCTCCCATCCATTGACTCTGTCTACACTTCCTGCTGCCTCGGAAAAGCCAGCATAATCAAGGACCACATGCATCCTGGACATTCTCTCTTCCTCCTTCTTCCGTCAGGAAAAAGATACAAAAGTCTGAGGACACGTACCAACCGACTCAAGAACAGCTTCTTCCCTACTGCCATCAGACTTCTGAATGGACCTACTTCGCACTAAATTGATCTTTCTCAACACCCTAGCTATGACTGTAACATTCTGCACTCTCTCCTTTCCTTCCCTACGAACGGTATGTTTTGTCTGTATAGCGCAAGAAACAATACTTTTCACTATATACTAATACATGTAACAATAATAAATCAAATCAAATTAAACAAAATAATAAGACACAAGACAGAGAGTATTGCATGATTCAAGCATTGAATTCTCACAATGGACCTGATAGATGCATCTTTTGCACATTTCTGTCTCTGTGGATATCTCACCATGGTCATGAACCAACTCTTCAGTGAGTATCGCTTGTCTCCAAGATGCCAACCCTCCAATGCTCTGGTGGACAGAAAGTCTGTGGCACCTGGGAGTGCCTAAGGGTGTAAGAGAATGACTACTCCTGGGATAGCGGGCACACACCTGCATGATCCTTTGACGATGGTCACACACAAATTGGAATGAAAATATTTCTGATTGACAGATGCATCTGGCTGGCCTGATGGCCACTTGCGTACAATCTATCACACCTTGGACAATCAGTAGCACAAAAAAGCCTCTGGCTCTCTCGGCCTGGCTAATGTCATTGGTGAGGAAGGACATGAAGTCATTTGTTGCCTAAATATTAGATCTGTGGCTTTTATGCAATGGTGAGCTGAACATTTAGATGTGCCACAAAGCTCTCTGGATGGTTCCTGGAATAATCCCAATGCATCAATGTTCAGGGCCACAGTCATCTTGAGAATGACAAGCATAGGGTAGCTGCCAACTAAATTTGAACTGATCTCCCCAGTCAGCAATTCAGAAAGGGAGGTCTCCCTGGAGAGCCAGTCTGTGAGACACTAACGCCCTGAGAGTTGATGGTAATTTATCCTGTGCCTGTAGACTCCCTGTACAGGATAATACCTTCTCCGACCATAGACTGGCTGCTGTTGTCTGTCTTGTTCTGGTTCTTGTGCAGCAGTGGGTCCCTCACCTCCCTGAACTGCAGAACTCCCCTGTCCCTGCAGCTGGCCTCCTCTGTCTCCTTTCCCTCATTTCCTCCTCACTGAGGCAATCTCCTCCAGAGTGTACAATCTCCATGGGGACAGTGATCTCTGGTTCCTCTGCTGGACTCCTCCTCTCCAGCATTGCCTTGTATCCAAGCCCGCTTCCTCTCACCTTGTCATTTGTAATGTTAGCATATAAAAACTGAAGAAATAAAGTCTCCTAACAGCCAAACTGTGCCACCTTCAGCAGCGGGCGCTGCTGCTACACACAGCTTTGATCGTATTTTCCCTTGTGCCATGCCTCATACCTGACATAAATCACTTCTAACAATTTTCCCATGCAACTATGAAAAGACATAAAATTGTTGTAATTACCTCTTTAACAAGCTAAGTTGTCTGCTAATTGTTTTTTTTTCAAACTGGTGATGGGCTTTCAATTTCAGCACTCGTTACCTTCTGTAATATTGGAGGCTGGCATGATGATATTGGATTGTTGACCTGGTGCCCTCATGTGTATTTTACATTAGTACAGGGCTGGTGGGAGTGACCTGCCCAATGTTTAACCATAAAATCCTGCCCTTTGCATCCTCCTCACAACGTGCTTAACTATTTAGTTTGTATCATCAGCAAATCTGACTACAATAGTTGGTTCCTTCATCCAAATTATTAATGTGATCGTAAATGTGTGGCCAAATTCCCCTCCAACTCGATTTTCAAGTTTGCTGACGACACCACCGTAGTGGGTCGGATCTCAAACAATGACGAGACAGAGTACAGGAATGAGATAGAGAATCTGGTGAACTGGTGCGGCAGCAATAATCTCTCCCTCAATGTCAACAAAATGAAGGAGATTGTCATTGACTTCAGAAAGCGTAAGGGAGAACATGCCCTGTCTACATCAATGGGGACGAAGTAGAAAGGATTGAGAGCTTCACGTTTTTAGATGTCCAGATCATTCACAACCTGTCCTGGTCCCCCCATGCCGACACTGTAGTTAAGAAAGCCCACCAACGCCTCTACTTTCTCAGAAGACTAAGGAAATTTGGTATGTCCACTACGACTCTCGCCAACTTTCACAGATGCACCATAGAAAGCATTCTTTCTGGTTGTATCACAGCTTGGTATGGCTCCTGCTCTGCCCTAGAACACAAGAAACTACAAAAGGTCGTGAATGTAGCCCAATCCATCTCACAAACCAGCCTCCCATCCATTGACTCTGTCTACGCTTCCTGCTGCCTCGGCAAAGAAGCTAGCATAATTAAAGACCCCACGCACCCCAGACATTCTCGCTTCCACCTTCTTCCGTCGGGAAAAACGTACCAATCGACACAAGAACAGCTTCTTCTCTGCTGCCATCAGACTTTTGAATGGACCTAACTTGCATTAAGTTGTTCTCTACATCCTAGCTATAACTGTAACATTACATTCTGTACTCTCTCCTTTCCTTCTTTATGAACGGTATGCTTTGTCTGTATAGGGCGCAAGAAACAATCCTTTTCACCGTATGCTTATACATGTGACAATAATAAATCAAATCAAATCAAAATAGTTGAGCCCCAGCACTGATCCCTGCAGCCTCCTGGGGGAGGTGGTGGCCTAGTGGGATTATCACTAGACTAATAATCCAAAAATACAGGGTAACGCTCTGGGGAACCGGGTTCAAATCCCAGCATGGCAGATGATGAAATTGAATTCAATAAAAATCTGGAATTAAATGTCTAATAATAACCATGAAGTCATTGTCCATTGTCATAAAAACCCCATCTGGTTCACTATTGTCCTTAAGAGAAGGAAATCTGCCATCCTTACCTGGTAGAGCCTACATGTGATTCCAGACCCACAGCAATATGGTTGACTCTTAAATGATTTCAGGGATGGGCAATAAATGCTGGCCCTGCTGGCCCAGCCAATGACACCCAAATCCCATGAACGAATAAAACAAAACTCCACAAGTTAGAGCTTGCCAACTTGAAAATGACCCATTTATCCCACATCTCTGTTTCCCATTAGTTAGTTGGTCCTCTATCCATGTTAATATATCACCCCAACACAATGAGCTCTTATCTTGTTCCTTTTACGTGGTACCTTATCAAATGTCTTTCAGCTATCCAAATGCATTGCATCTGCTGGTTCCTCTTTATATATCCCGCTTGTTATATCCTCAAATAACTCTAATAAATGTGTCAAAAACAGTTTCCCTTTCACAAAATCATGTTAACTCTGCCCGATTATAATATAACTTTTACAACCTCCTTAATAATGAATTCTTGCATTTTCTCAATGACAGGTGTTACACCAACTGGCCTGTAGTTTCCTGTTTTCTGTCTCCCGCCTTTCTTGAATAGCAGTATTATATTTACGGTTTTCCAATCCGCTGGGAGTTTTCCAGAATCTGGGGAACCCTGGAAGATTACATCCACTGATGTCCTACATTCACCACCCCTGCAGCCACTTCCTTTATGATCCTAGGATGCAGGACATCAAATCCATGGGACTAGTCAGCCATTAGTTTTCCACCTTTTCTCTAGTAATTATGAGTGCTTTAAGTTTCTCCCTCCCTTTTTCCCACCTGCTGCTCTTCTTCTATTCTTGGGATGCCTTTTGTGACTTCCACTTTGATGACAGATACAAAATACTTGTTCAAAGTTCAAATAAGGAATTGCAAATATGGCTACTTGATATTTTTGTTGTTTCCAGAGATGCTTTCTGTTGCTGTATTAAGATGACAGATAGTGTACAATCTGGTACATGTTATATTAGGTGGCTGATATGGAGAAAAATACCAGCACAAAATCAATGGACCAAATGGTTTGCTTCGATACTGTGCTTTTCTATAATTCCATAATTCTGTTTTAACTTCCATGGAACCAATGTAGTTGATAAAGTTCACCTTAGCGTTCACTTCTTTGCTGTGAGTGCTGAAACAGACTATTCATGAGGCACCACTTTCAAAATATGTATTTACCAAAAGTTTCTGGCAACATAAGGTTGGCAGGTATTTGAGATATTGTTATGCAAGTTAAGTGCCTTCACACTGATGTCAAGTACTCCAGCAGAGTAAGTACTAGAGGGCGCAGTTGGGTGAGATCATGTAATAGAATTTAGTAGACGTATCCAATTAGTCCCACTCCACTGTTCTGCATATATGTTTCCTTCAAGTATTTATCTAATTATCTTTTAAAATTTACTATCGAATCTGCTTTCACTATCCTGTCAGGCAGTGTATTCAAGATCATAACAACTCACCATGTACAAAAAATATTTCTCGTGTTGCCTCTGGCATTTTTGCCAATTATCTTCAATCTATATTGTCTGGTTACTGACATGCTGCCATTGGAAACAATTTCTCATTATTTACTCTATCAAAACCATTCATGATTTTGAACACGTCTATCAAAATTTCCTCTTAGTCTTCTTTGCTCTAAAGAGAACAGGATTTCCACATAACTGAAGTATCTTATCCCAGGTACCATTCTAGTATATCTCTTGAGCCCCCTTGCCAAAGCTTTGACATCCTTCCCAAAGTGTTACACCCAAAACTGAACTCCATACTCCAGTTAAGGGCTAACCTCAAGAAGGAATCTTCTCTATGGTTTAATTGGCATTGACTGATTTGAATAACTAGCTTTACGTGATATAGCAACTAAAGTCTGAATAAGTAGTCAGTCCATCAGTTTAAAGATTGAAGACTTTGGCTTGAATAGTTCCTTCTTACCTTAAATGATTTCAGCACAGTCTGTGAATCTTTTGGTTGTGAATAAGGCTTGGGAGTCAACATAGGCACTGCCTTAGAGGCAAATGATCTGGTTGGGGACGTTACTGTGGCAGAAAAGTTAGTTTGGGACTGGCTGCTTGGAATGATCATTGCTTCAACTGTGGCAGTATATTTTTGGACAGGCAATGATTGTTGTCGTAAGTATTTCAGTGAATTAGGATCCTTTGTTGGTGAGGATGGAGTATCTGAGTCCACAGATTGACTTCTCTCCAGGAATTTTGGCATCACCAAGCTTTCTAGAACGGGTTCGCTGATGATAAATCGCTGTGAATATTTTTTCAAAATGGCTTCAGCTTCTTCTGGGGTCCTTGCTTTCTTATATGCTTCTTGGAGTGCCTGTTCTCTGCATTCCCTGAGATTCAAAATATAGTAATGAACTATAACACAAGGTTTAAATATTTCACTTTATCATAGAATCATAGAATTCCTACAGTGCAGAAGGAGGCCATTTGGCCCATTGAGTCTGCACCGACCACAGTCCCACCCAGGCCTTATTCCTGTAACCCAATATATTTACCCTGCTAATCCCCCTGACACTCGGGTCAATTTAGCATGGCCAATCAACCTAACCCACACATCTTTGGACTGTAGGAGGAAACCGGAAGACCTGGAGGAAACACACGCAGACATGGGGAGGGAAATTTCACAGTTACTTCATTGCAGTGTTAATTTCCTTCTTACCTTAAATGTTAATGTAAGCCTTACTTGTGACTAATAAATAAACTCTAACTTTAGAATGTGCAAACTCCACACAGTGGCCCAGGCCAGAATTGAACCCAGGTCCCTGGCGCTGTGAAGCAGCAGTGCTCGCCACCGTGCCACCCAACCTATAACCAGCCTTTCTCAGAAACAGTCCAAAGATGTGCAGGTTAGGTGGATTGGACATGCTAAATTGCCCCTTAGTGTCAGAGGGACTAGCTAGGGTAAATGCATGGAGATTTTGGGGATAAGGCCTGGGTGGGATTGTGGTCGGTGCAGACTCAATGGACCAAATGGCCTCCTTCTGCACTGTAGGATTCTATTTTGATGTATTGAATGAAGCAGATCAGTTCCACATAATCTGCCCCAGGTGGAACAGGAGAAATTTGGGTCAGGTGCCCATTTTACACCCCATCTCCGATTTACCAAACTAAATTAGAATAAAAAAGACATTTCAGAAAGCTGGACAGTGGTGTTCCCCAAGGGTCAGTGCTTGGACTACATAGAGGAATAGAGTAAAATTTCAAAATGTGCCTACGATACCAAACTTTGAGATATGGCAAACAGCGAGGATGGTAACAATCGACTGCAACAGGATATAGATTAGCAGAATGACCAAACAAATGACAAAAGGAAATTAATGCAGAGAAGTTTGAGGTGATGAATTTTGGCAGAAAGGATAGAGGGGGCAATATAAACTTAATGACACAGTTCATAAGAGCGTGGAGGAATGAAGGGATCGAGGGATTTGTGTGCATAGATCTTTGAAGGTGGTAGGACATATTGAGAGAGTAATTAGCAAAGCATATGGGATCTTGGGCATCATAAATAGAGGTATTGAATACAAAAGCAGGGTAGTTGTGCTGAACCTTTATAAAGCTCTAGTTAGGCCACAACTGGAATATTCTATCTAGTTCTGATCACCACATTTTAGGATGGATGTGAAGGTCCTTGAGAGGATGCAGAGGAGATTTACCAGAATGGTTCCAGGGATGAGGAATTCTACCTAGAAGATTATACTGGGGAAGCTGGGCTTGTTCTTTGAGCAAAGAAGAGATTTGATAGAGATGTACACAATCATGACAGTTTTGGATAAAGTAGGCAAATAGAAGTTATTCATATCAGTTGATGGTGAAACGACTGGGAAACAAGGAGCTTTAAGGTCTTGAGAGGTGTGAGGAAGAACATTTTTTATATAGTGAAATGGTATTGACCTGGAACTCGCTGTCTGCTAAGGTAAGGGAAGAAGAGGTGATAAATGATTTCAAAATGAGGTTAGGTATCACTTGAGAGAAATAAACTTACATGGGTACAGAGATAGAGTGAAGGAATGGGACTAATATGGAAAGGATGCATAAACTAGATGGGTTGAATAGCCTCCTTTTGTGCTGTAATGACACAATGGGCTGGAAATTGCTGTCGAGGGGAGAAAAAGAGGCAGGGAATGAGAATTCTGAAATGGCTACCTGATTCTTGCCAGCCACCATTTTAGCCATGTAAGAAACGTGGGGGTTGTCACCCAATGGGTACAAAATCAGATGTCAGGACTTCCATGCTGCCTACTTCAATTCTGTATTTCCTGGAGTTTGAAATGTTCAGTGAGGCAAATGAGTTTCTGAAACCTGTGTGAACCATGTACATGAACAACGGGGGAAGCCTGTTCTGGATCTGGGAATATTTTGATAGGTAAGGGTGAAAGGTTGTTGGCAACAGAGGTTGAGAATACAGTTGACATGTGACCTGTGAACTTTGTTTTGATTGATAGTTTCATGAGAAGTTCATAGGATTATGTTCTTTTGAAGATGTTTTTGAATGGCTGTTATTTATTTTAACAGAGTTATGAGCACTTAAGAGATTATTTTTTTCAAGCGGAATTTGAATGTTTGATTGACAGCTTTATGAGCTGCCATGGAGATGAACGTTTTTTGAAAAGGTTTTTGAGTGGCTGTTTGTTCATTTTGACTGTTTCACGAGCATATCAAAAACTTTCCAAAGTTCTATCTATGATGGGTGAGTGGACATGATGGGATAAGAGGGCATATTGGAGGGTGTGAAGGGTGAGGGCTAGGGTGAGTAACATTCAAGTACACAGTATGGTGGCAGTATGGGAACAAGGAAGTAAGTCAACAACTTTGATTTTAACTTTGCAGACTGGCCATTGCTGCTGGGTGTTTATAAAACACTTCAATAGCAGATCAATTGATGAAGTTGTCAGTGGTACCAAAAATTGAGATTGTGGAGAAGGGGCCCAGACTCAGAAGACTCAAGAACTCAACAATTTTAAGAACTGGACTTGGAGAAAGTGTCCCAATGAACGGAGGCAACCTTCTACCCACACACCCCTCCTGACTACCCCCCCCCCCCCCCCCCCCCCCCCCCCCCCCCTCCAACGCTCACCTCGGCATCCGTCCACCTCCATCCCCACCTCAGGTCTACTTTCAGAGGCAAGGCTCCTGACTCAAGCCTGACCCCAACACCCAACAAATAAAATATTGTCACTGCTACTCGGGAATTGAGTTAATGTAATCAGGAAATGGTCTGATTTACGACCCGCCTCCAAGGGGAAAATTAGATTGTATGACATAAGGGTAGATGGTGTTGTAGTGGTAATATCAGTGGGCTACTAATCCAGAGGCCAAGGCTAATACTCTGGAGACATGGGTTCAAGTTCCACTACAGCAACTGGTGGAATTTGAATTCAATTCATTTTTAAAAACGTGGAATAACTAATCTCAATAATGGTGAGCATGTTGTAAATACCCATCTGGTTAACTGATATCCTTAAGGAATATTAAGAATTCTCACAACACCAGGTTAAAGTCCAACAGGTTTATTTGGAATCACAAGCTTTTGGAGCGCTACCCCTTCATCAGGTGACTCACCTGATGAAGGAGCAGCGCTCCGAAAGCTCGTGATTTCAAATAAAGTTGTTGGATTTTAACCTGGGTGTTGTGAGAATTCTTACTGTGCCCCCCAGTCCAACGGCAGCATCTCCACATCATATCCTTAGGGAAGGAAATCTACCGTTCTTACCTAGTTTGGCCTACACGCAGCTTCAGAACCAAAGCACTATGGTTGATTCTTAGCTGCCCTCTGAAATGGCCTGGCAAGCCACTCAGTTCATGGGCAATTAGATATGGGCAATAAATTCTGGCCTTGCCAGCAACGCCCACATTCCATGAAAGAGTAAAAAATAAAAATTGGCCAAATTATTAGATATCACCATTACTTCCTATTTCATTCATGCTACAGGTCTCTCAGTAACTCATTATTATACTTTCTAATACTTGTTAAAATTTGTTTCAAGTTTTGGGATAATGAGACAATAGTTGAATATAATTCAGTGAGGCATTTCAGGGGCTATTCTAAGTACCGGTAAGCTTCTATATGGATATCTTGGTCGCTCAGCAGATGGCACTGGTAAATATGGTTCTATCTATTGTGGATACTGGGTGAGTGGACATGATGGGATGAGGGGGCATGTTGGGGTGCATGGGCATGGAACAGCTTTGGAACAAGGTAGCATGTCAATCACTTTGATTTTAACTTGGGAGCCTGGCCTGTGGTAGAGAGTATTTAAAACCCCCTGTAATGTAAGATCAATTCAAGAAGTTGTCACTGATGCCAAAGAACATAAATTGTGGGACAGTGTCAAAGACTCAGAAGAATCAAAACTATTTGAAAGAACTGGACTTGAAGAAAAGCTGCCCTGGGTTTTGAAAATGAAAAAGTGAGTTAGTCCTCCAAATTTCTACGCTTAAAGGTTTCCCAATAAAGGATATGGAGGAGAATAGTTGAAATAGTGAATGTTGAGTAAAAGTTTAAAATGTTATAACTGGATCCTCACTGTCTATAGAATAACGTCCTTTTTCTTGTGGACCTGTAATACAAGTCTTGCCATTACTTTCATTTATTAAAATAATAGCCATTTTCTGTCACTGGTTGTCCTGGCTTTATTATATTGCAACATAAATCAGCTTCAGTGAGGGGAATTTAAACCTTTTTGACCCACCAAGCATGGTGAAGTAGTCAGTAAAGGGCAAGAAACTCAGAGGGCAGGATTTTCTCCACACGTTGTGGAGTTTATTGAAAGGTTTGGCTTCCAGTCAGCCAATGAGCACTGGAGATCAGCTGGGAGGCTGATCCATTCCTGGGGTCAGGGGTCTGATCACAGGAAGTTTGATCCCCAGGGTCTGCCTCGGGGTTGGGGGTGGATCTAATCCTTGGAGGATGGTGCAGTCATGGGGTCAGGGAATCCAATCCTGGTGGTGGAGGGGGTAGGTCAATGAAGGTATGGATGGCGAGCAGGGACCCAAGCCCTGTGAGGAGCTGTTGGCTTGGTGGGAAATGGAGGTCTGATCCCAGTGTGGGGTGGAGGAGGTGCATTGTCGGGAATGTAAAACCTGAGAGATTGGAGGTCTCGAGTGGAGAGGAGAGGAAGGGGAGGTCAGAGGCCTGAGGAATGAGAGACCTCAAAGTGGGAGAGGGCATCGGCATTGGGATGGCTGGAGGAAGATCAGAAGGGTCAAGGAGTGTACGCGATTCCAGGGTTTGGTGAGGCAGATATGCTGGATCCAATAGGCAAATGGAAATATTGTAACAATTAAATTGTCCATTTACCTTCTGAAAGTGGATTGGTCCTCGCCCCCATCCTATCCCTATTAAACTGGGAAATGGACAAGTTAGAGGAAGGTTGTGGTCGGGATTTAAACCTTTAATACTTTACATCCCGCCTAGCCTCAACCCACCGTTTTTGAGGGGTTAAAATTCACTCCATCGTACCAATTATTGACAAATATGCTTCACAATGAATGGAAAACATGATAATTTTGGACAACATTACATAAAAATTTCATACTTTTCCTCCACAATTTCTTTGTATGTTTTAATGCTCTTCCGTCTTTCTGAATTGCGATCCCCACTCATTATCTTTTCCACAATATCTCGTTCCTCCTTCCGTTTGATAAGGTCCTGGAAGCACTCCTCCTCCGATTCTTCCAGCGAGCCAGGTCCTGCATAAAAATAGTAATAGATCAGTAATGTTGGGGATGGGGTCTCCGATGTCCATGGAGGGGAGGGGAGGCTGTATTTGGCCCAGGAGGGTTCTGTCAGCAGAGCTGGGGTTTTTTCCAGTTTTCCTGCACATGTTCAGCTTGTGGCTCTCATCTGAGCTGCTGGCTGTCTGGTGAATTAGGCCCTGTCCACTGCCTCTAGCGGCTAGAAATGGTCTAGCCTATATTTTCAAAGACTGAGTGCATATGATGGAGGGGTGGGGGAAATTGGCCCAAAAAATGGATCAGGAACTTTCCCGTTTTCACGCCAGCTGGACACTTTAAAAAAACTTCATAAAATTCCGCTCGCTGTCTCCATTGCAGCACTAGCATAAGCCACCCAACATGTGACTGCTACAATGGAAGCTCAGACTAAGGTCAAATATCTCTGCATGTTCTCATGCAAACATAGTTTGGAGCCATGAAGGCTCAGACTGCTGCCATTGTGGCTGTGGATCTCAGTGCTCAATGGACTTGCAACTCTCACAGATGCCAGTCTTCAGTCAATTCGATTCACTCCACATTACATCAAGAAATGGCTGAAGGCACTGGATACTACAGAGACAATGAGCCATGACAATACCCCAGCGATAGTACTGAAGAGTTGTACCCCAGAACATGCTGCGCCCCTATCCAAACTGTTCCAGTATGGCTACATGCAAGCAACTACCTGGCAATGTAGGAAACTGCCCAGGTATGTCCTGTACACAAGAATTAGGAGAAATCCAACCCGGCCAATTACTGCACCATCAATCTACTCTTGATCATCAATAAAGTGATGGAAGGGGTCATCAACAGTGCAATCAAGCGGCACTCTCAGTGGGTAGCTCATCTTTGGAGCTTCCTTTCTGGATAGGCAGTGGAAGCAGAGTCTTTAAATGTTTTCAAAGCAGAGCTAGATAGATTCTTGATAAACAAGGGGGTGAAAGGGTATTGGGGAAAGTGGAAGGTTGCAGTCAGAACAGCCATGATCTCATGGAAAGGCGGAGCAGGCCCAAAGAGCCGAGTGGCCAAGCCCAATAATGTGATTTTTCAGGCCCCTCCTGTTCTAGCCCATTCTTAGAGGGCTGATAAAATCCAGTTCATGGTTAGCATGTTGGCCATGTGTGATTGGCTTACACACCAGAGTCATGAACCAGGTGGTCAGTAAACAGCACTTATCATCCAGTAGTTATTCTCTGGTTTGTTGTGCAGGGCTTAAACACTGAGGAAACAATATGATGCAGAACAAAAACATCGTGGCTGCGGCCAGGATAGTGGCCATTCACCAGCATCCTGTACTGACCATAGTTTCCACACCAATAGCAGGTTGAATACATGGTAACCTTTGAGGTTAAAGTACATCACAGCATTTAGATGTGGTGTCTGCAAAGTTGTGTGTGTGGAGTTGATGGCACCTGTACCATGGGCAAACCCCCAGTCCTGACAAACCCAAGATATGTTCCACCTGTTTCTCTCAGGCCACATTCTTGGCATAAAGGGCATTTATCCTCTCTTTGATGTAACAGTGGATGGTGAATTGGGAGATGTTACAGATGTCGCTTGCTCCAACTTGGAAGGATCTAACACAAAAAAATTCAGTGGGACACTATGGAGCCCAATTTTACAGCTGTGCATTTTAAATAGAGTCTTAGAGGAGCAAGGAGCAGGGATTTAAGGGAGACAATTTAAAATCGAGGGGTCTTGGTTGTTGAAGGCATGGCAACCAAGTGAAGGTGGATACACAAATGGCCAGAGTCAAAAGAAATGGACAGTTCACGTAAATTATAGTACTGCAAGAGGTTACAGGGATAGGATGTGTCAAGACCCTGGGTGGATTTAAACATAAAGAAGCCAAATTTAAATTTGAGGCATTGACAGATCAGGGAACCCAAGTAGGTCAGTAATGACAGGAGTGATCAGAGAATGGGATCTAGTAAAGGAAGTGGAATAGCAACAGAGCTTTGTACAAGAATGGATGGTGCCAAGGCGAGCCCTGGGGTAACAGAATTTGGAGGTGATAAAAGCTTTACTGGGGATGGGGCGGGGGGGGGGGGGGGGGGGGGCGGCGGTGGCGGTTGGTTTCAGAGGCAAATGCGTTATGCTGGGGAGTGAATATGGGTGATGATACAGAGACAGAAATAGACAGTTTTGTGACAGAGAGGATATGGCTGGAACTCCTGGGTCAATAAATTATCACCAACAGAGAAGTGCTAGAGGAGAGTAGTGTGGTCAAAATGTCAAAGGCTGTAGAGAAATTGAGGAAGAGAAGGAACATAATGTTCCAGTTACAAATAATGTCATTTAGGACTTTGGCATTGCAGAAGTAGAAATCTGGTAAGAGAGATTCAGATACCATTTGTCATCAGATGGGCTGCTGACCACCCTACATAGCAGAGTGGGCAATCTCAATGTGATACAAATCCTATCACATTATCCTGCCAACATTAGCTAAGTGAGTCTAGTGTAGCATCAGACGGTCTTCTGGAGCCAGCAACCCAGCACAAAATCACTGCAACCCCCTTTCAGGTGCAATTCCTGGAGAATTAATTCAGCCCTGTGATATATGAAATAAATGTAATTATACACACTTGCCTCACATTGACCAATACAACCAACCTAAACCTCTAAAAGTCAGTCACTGCAAAAAATATATACTTTTTATTTAGTAGTGGCTGTAAAAAGATAATATAGAATGGGAAGACTTATCATTACAGAATTGCTACCTCACGTTGTGTGGAAACTTGTTTTCACTTCAAGAGCAATTTTCCAAAAGTGAAATCAGCTGCAGCAATGTAAAATAGCAAAATCTGTTACAGCTTCATTTATGCAGCTTGTTATGTCGGCGAAATAGTTTGACTCTGATGTTTCACCTTGGGTACAAGTGCCAGATGCCAACTTGTTCATTTGAAACTCTTTTCACCACTATTTTGGCAGAGGCATTAACATCCATTTGAATTAGCACTAACACTTCTACTGCAAATTTAGCAACATTGTACAAAGTACTAAGGTACCACATAATGCCATCATTGTATAATGCTGCTACATTAATATAACACATGGAAACCTACAACTGCCAACTTCTCGGTTTCAAATGGGTACTAATTTAGGGGATCAGTTCAAACTATCTGACAACAAGGTGCTAAGAATCAACTATAGCATGTTGGAGGAAGCTTAAGGAGTTCAGGAGCTCTGACCCTTACTATTATCTTCCCATGTTGCTCTTTGCTGCCAGATGGATGGGCAATCGGCACCAGGGAACAAAGAGCAGGGCAGAATGGTACTGGGTATGGTGGTGGGTAAATTGTTGGAAGGTATTTTGAGAGACAGGATCTACAGGCATTTGGAGATGCAAAGACTGATTAGGGACAGTCAGCATGGCTTTGTGAGTGGAAAATCATGTCTCACAAATTTAATTGGGTTTTTTGAAGGGGTAACCAAGAAGGTAGATGAGGGCAGTGCAGTCGATGTTGTCCACATGGACTTTAGCAAGGCCTTTGACAAGGTACCGCATGGTAGGTTGTTGCATGAAGTTAAATCTCACGGGATCCAGTGTGAGTCTAAATGGATACAAACTTGGCTTCTTGACAGAAGCCAGAGTGGTTGCAGAGAGTTGTTTTTCAAACTGGAGGCCTGTGACCAGCGGTGTGCCTCAGGGATCAGTGCTGGGCCCACTGTTATTTGTCATTTATATTAATGATTTGGATGAGAATATAGGAGGCATGGTTAGTAAGTTTGCAGATGACACCAAGATTAGTGGCATAGTGGACAGTGAAGAAAGTTATCTCCAACTGCAACGGGATCTTGATCAATTGGGCCAGTGGGCTGACGAATGGCAGATGGAGTTTAATTTAGACAAATGCGAGGCGATGCATTTTGGTAGATTGAACCAGGGCAGGACTTACTCAGTTAATGGTAGGGCGTTGGGGAGAGTTACAGAACAAAGAGATCTAGGGGTACATGTTCATAGCTCCTTGAAAGTGGAGTCACAGGTGGACAGAGTGGTGAAGAAGACATTCGGCATGCTTGGCTTCATCAGTCAGAACATTGAATGCAGGAGTTGGGACGTCTTGTTGAAGTTGTACAAGACATTGGTAAGGCCACACTTGGAATACTGTGTGTAATTCTGGTCACCCTATTATAGAAAGGATATTATTAAACTAGAAAGAGTGCAGAAAAGATTTACTAGGATGCTACCAGGACTTGGTGGATTGAGTTATAAGGAGAGACTGAATAGACTGGGACTTTTCTCTCTGGAGCGTAGGATGCTGAGGGGTGACCTTATAGAGGTCTATAAAATAATGAGGGGCATAGACAAGGTAGATAGTCAATATCTTTTTCCAAAGGTAGGGGAGTCTAAAACTAAAGGGCATAGGTTTCAGGTGAGAGGAGAGAGATACAAAAGTGTCCAGAGGGGCAATTTTTTCACACAGAGGGTTGTGAGTGTCTGGAATAAGCTGCCAGAGGTAGTAGTAGAAGCGGATACAATTTTATCTTTTAAAAAGCAGTTAAATAGTTACATGGGTATGATGGGTATAGAGGGAAATGGGCCAAATGCGGGCAATTGGGGTTAGCTTAGGGTTTTTTTTTTAAAAAGGGCAGCATGGACAAGTTGGGCCGAAGGGCCTGTTTCCATGCTGTAAACCCCTATGGCTCTATGACTCTATGAATGGGAAGCTAGTGTGGAATCAGGGTTTGCGGATACACAAAACAAGGGGAGGTCTGTATTGCGACAGTTTGTTAGATGGTGTAGATTGATAATGTCAAGCAGTTTTATTTTCCACTCTTACTTCTTGCCATCTGTCCTGGTCTTCACGTAGTCGACTGTGAATTTTGTGTAGTTCCTCATGGCGAGCTTTACCGTGAGGCTGGCTTGAAACATCATCTTCAGGCCTCATATCATTCATGCTGACACTTCTGTAATGCAGGAGGATAGAAATGAGTGTGATAATGCTTTTCCTTTCCTCTCAAAGATGATTTAATTAGGGTATGTTCCTCCTCCACATGAGGGTGCTAGAAATCATCAAATGAAACCCTATTCAGCTGTTTTTTGCAAGAATAATGTTATTTTTACCCATGGGATGGGTTACACCATACAAGAGTTCTACAGTAATCAACTGGAGAAGAGGGCCAAGTTTTATTGTCTCTACATGACAGTTTTTAATTTAAAACCTTTTGTCATTCATTTGGGATTAAGCAAGTATTGGACTAGATTTAAGAAAAATGACAGGCAAAAATTGCATTCAAATAAATTAATTTGCCAAACTGTGCATTTATAAAACATAACAATCTTTGGGTCTAAAACAAAGTACCTTGATCAGCAGTCTATTTCAAAGGACTGACTAATGGCAAGTAGCACTTGAAAAGAACTGTCAAAACTTTCTACAATCCGGAAATACTTCTCTAAGGTTACAAGGCTTTTTTTTAAAGATTATGTAAAGTGTTATTTGAGTATTGGCCAAATGAGCACCGACAAGCCTGAGGTTAGAACATTTTCCTAATTTGCAAAACTGAGAGTTTCATTTTATCTTTATATCAATCCATATCATCAAATAATATCCTAAATGTTCAAGAGAAAGGGGATTTCATGGAGAAAAGTATTTAATATTGCAAAATTGTGCCATGGGATCTCACTCAAAACTTATTCATCCTTACAGGATGTTCCTGGAAAGGAACTACATTTGAACCAAATGAACCATCCAGAAAACAGTTCTACAAAAGTATCCATGACCCAACTTCTCTGATGTTTTCATTTAAAAACAGATGGGTAAAATGTTCACGTTCAAAGTATTTTCCCTTATTATTTTGTATGATTTATGATTTGGAAAGGGAATGAAATGTCCAATTGCAAGTGCTTCAAGTTTTGTTGGCTTCACTATATTCTCAGAGGTTTAAATCCACAATGGGGAATGATCATGCGTAATGTTTTGCACTGAATCTATTAAAATGTTACAAGCCATGCAGTTTAATAAAATGTGAACCAAAGTAAAAACAGACAAAATGACAGCGGCAGCACTTGAGAGACTTGTGATTTTTTTTAACATCAATACAAGGTTTACGGCTATCAGGTGAGCCAACACAGCAGCAGCATCCCCTTCCAACCCACACTAAACATGTTGCCACACAACATATGGGATAATAATAATGTTTCTGCAAAAGAAGATATTACAGAAGAACCTACCTTTGTATCCACCCATAGAAATATGCTGCATTTAAGATTAGTGGCATTAAAGGACTTTGACTGAATGTGCAATTAATTTGCTTGTGATTATGTAAAAATAATAGTATTGCAATAATGTATTATTGTTCATTCATTTATTGTTTGACTGAAAAGTTCCGACAACTTCAGTGGTTGATATTTGGTTTTTTTAAGAGCATAAGTACCTTGAGAAATGTATCTTAGTGAGAGCTACTGTACTGTACAGATGTGCAATTATCATTGACACAGCACCCTACTCTATAGAAGAATAGAATATCTTAATGTCCTTGTTGAAAATATGATAAAAATGTTGATAGCTGATCTGAACTGAAAGCTATTATTCCTGTTCACTCACAAGTCCATTCTTGATCAGTGTCGATAGTTCCTTCTTCACTGGAATACTTACATCTGGAAACTCATCTATGAATTAAAGATTGAAGTTTACTCCATTGACTAAACAAGCTTATTCTCTGATCCACATCGAAACTTCCTTTCTGATCGCCCCAATCAAGAGGCCTGTTGTAACTTTGATTGTGTAAATCTTCAAAAATAATTCCACAACATCTGTGCATTCTAATTTGCAGGAAGTAATCTAGGCTTGTCACCTGGATTAGAATTATAAAGTGTAAATCTGATTGCTCTGAATAGACTGAGGTCACTATCTAAGCAACAATATAAAGGTTTCATAGATTAGACCCCCTCCAAAACTCTCACTGATTTAAAGTTTGCTCCCACCCAGTGTACTTATCACCTCATCCTGCCCTTCAGCAGCTTTTGTTCATTCCAAATGATTTGTTGCCATCTCCCATTGAAGTCTTATCTTCCTCCGACTGCCACAGAATATGCAGTTGCTGTCAGGAAGCTGTGCAATCTGCATGTTTTGGTAATAATTACAATTTTCAAACACTCCCCATGACCAATTATTTTTAAAATTATTTCTCTCCTGAAAGTAAATTTTCTGATCAAAAACTTTGTGACACGGTACACTATACCATGCTGTCTCCTATATGATCCTAATTCAATCCAGAAATTTTTAGTATTCTTTCCCAAATGCAATGTAAAAATTTGCTGCCTGAGGAATTGAGCTCTGATTCAAGCCAGTAAGCCTCATTGAATATGTACCGAGATGAATAAAAATAAAGCACATTGGGTAGAAATTCCATGTAAATTCTCCCTAGTTCCCACTGTACCTCTGGTAAATGATTGGTGGAAACATCAGAGAAACAACAGAATCTGGTACGTTTCTAGCTACTGGTGTAAGTGCATCCTTTACATGCTGACAGCTTCAAAATCAACTGCTGCTACCTAGTACTGTTCCAGTCCTGCAAGTACAAGAACAGAATTGTAGCTTTCCTTTTTAAATAAGATAAGATTAGATTAAAAGCAGACCATCTGAAGCACTGCTCAAAGTAAATGAAATCCTAAACTGTTAAACACAGATGGGCATGATTCAACTGCAAAGATTGTGTGGTGTCTCTTTAAAGCCACAACATATACAATAAGTAAACACAGCTTGAAGTCAAGTAGCATCCCATTGCAGATTGGAAAGACCTCTCTTTTTCAGGGTTCTGAATCAATTACCTTTCTTGCATAAACTTTACGGCACAGAAGGAGACCATTCAGCCCAACAGGCCTATGCTGGTGCTCATGCTCCACACAAGTCTTCTCTAACCTTCATATATCCAAATATCTTACCCATATATCTTTCTATTCTTTTCTTCCTTATGTACTTTACCAGCTTCCCTTTGAATGCATCTATGCTATTTGTTTCTATTACTCCAACGGATAGGGAATTCCACATTCTAAAGGCTCTCTGGGTATAAATATTTCTCCTGAATCCCTTATTGGATTTATCTTATCTTGATGGCCCCTAGTTCTGGGGCCAGATTTTCATCTTCGAGTTTGGACTATTCCGGACATTGCAGTCCTGGCCTCTAAAAGGCAGCTCCTTTTGGATCTCCAGTAGTAAGGTGTGAGCTGGAGTTGGAGCTGCCACCTCACAAGGCAAGCTCAAGGCAGCAATGGAGGCAGAGAAATGACACGGTAAACAGGATAGAAGCTCCACCGCCAATGATTGGACATAGTCCAGTTGTATACATGATTGTTAGACCCTCTAACTCTCAGTCCCCCTCAATCTCCACCAACCCCCATGCCCACTTACCCAGTATTTATACAACCGATGAGCCAAATAACACTGGCAAGTCTTTGAAATGCCCATGAAATAAAAACAATCAGCCATTCAAAAATCCCTTTGAAAAAAATTATTGTAATACTGTCAGTCAAATAAGGCAGTGAGAGTCTCATGGAAGAAGCCTTTGATCCACTTAACAACTGTTAATCTTGTGTAAATAAACAAACAGGTATTGAAATGCCGCTTTAAAGAAAAATAAACTTATTGCAAGTTAATAAAACTGATAATCAAACAAAGCTACAGCTCCCTTCAAGTTATGTAAACAAGCTACTTTAGGACTGAATGCATTAGTTAGCCTTGGAGTTCAGCCAAGCATTCATAATGCTGGCCATCTGGAAACTGTATCAACAGAAGCAGGCTGAACAGATGATCATGTATTCTGTTTTGTGGCATTTAACATGCACACATCCTTGCTGTACAATTTTTCATTGATCATTGAAGTCAAATTTGATTAAACTCTAAAACGTCACTCTTTAAATAATCTTTCAGAACAGAATGTCCTACTCATTGTTTGGTTTTGTCTTGCAGCCTATTTGATTTAGTTATCATGCTTTGCTGCCCTTACTCTACAATAATTTTCTTTGTTCATTTTAGTGAAAGTGTAAATGTGAGTTTAAAGAATGATATTGTAGTTATGATTCTTACAATTCTATTTACCCCATTTTGCAAAAATAAATCACAGGCAAATCTTCATTGTCTGCTACTTATTGTCACCAGCTATTTGCTATAACATATATGGAAATATCTTAGAAATTTTAGTAACTCACAGAATCAACAACAACCTGCCTGCTTCCCCTCATTGGGAGCAACATTTCAAGGCATTGTACAAGGGGAAGATACAATGCCAATTTGGAAGTGTGAAGCTTCACAAGAACTGGAAAGCTAAATACACAGTCAACAAATGTAGGAGAGAGATATAAGACCTTCTTCTCAACAATGTTGCACAAACTCACTGTATAATGTTGTTTATACGGGCTTTTGGATCTTGTGTCTGATTTACTTCCAGTAGAAAATGACACCAGACTCCAAGCAATGGCATTTTGCATCACACCCATTTGAAGCTGAACAGTTAGTCTCCCAAAGAGTCACTTCTTCATGTAACACCATTGTGTTTTAGCACTTTTCCAATGCACTTATGCTTCTAAATGATTCTGCCCCACCACCACCTGAATATTTCTCATCAGTATTTACTGTTGAGAAAGATATGGATGTTAGGGAACTTCGGGAAATAAATAGTGATGTCTTGAGGAGTGGAAATATTACAGAGGAGGTGCTTGAAGTCTTAAAGCAGATCAAGGTAGATAAATCCCCGGGACCTGATGAAGTGTATCCCAGGACATTGTGGGAGGCTAGGGAGGAAATTGCGGGTCGCCTAGCAGAGATATTTGAATCATTGATAGTCACAGGTGAGGTGCCTGAAGATTGGAGGGTGGCAAATGTTGTGCCTTTGTTTAAAAAGGGCTGCAGGGAAAAGCCTGGGAACCTCCACAGGCCAGTGAGCCTCACATCTGTGGTGGGTAAGTTGTTGGAAGGTATTTTGAGAAACAGGATCTACAAGCATTTGGAGACGCAAGGACTGATTAGGAACAGTCAGCGTGGCTTTGAGTGGAAAATCATGTCTCACAAATTTGATTGAGTTTTTCGAAGGGGTAACCAAGAAGGTAGATGAGGGCAGTGCAGACACAGGTTAAAGAAATGTGTATTGTCTCCAGACAGGACAGCCAGTGAGATTTAACCTGTGTCTAATGCTCCCTCCACTTACATTGTCTGTATCTTTAAGACTTGATTAGCTGTAAAGATTCGCATTCTAATCAGTATTCTGTAACTTGATTTTGTGTCTCTGTGTGCCTTGTTTGTGAGCAGATATCCACTCCATCTGACGAAGGAGCAGCGCTCCGAAAGCTAATGGCATTTGCTGCCAAATAAACCTGTTGGACTTTAACCTGGTGTTGTTAAAACTCTTACTGTGTTTACCCCAGTCCAACACCGGCATCTCCACATCTTGATGACAGAAGCCAGAGGTGGTTGTAGAGGGTTGTTTTTCAAATGGAAGACCTCAGGGATCAGTGCTGGGTCCACTGTTATTTGTCATTTATACTAATGATCTGGATGAGAATTTAGGAGGCATGGTTAGTAAGTTTGCAGAAGACACCAAGATTGGTGGCATAGTTCTCAGTAAAGAAGGTTATCTCCGATTGCAACGGGATCTTGATCAATTGGGCCACTGGGCTGACGAATGGCAGATGGAGTTTAATTTAGATAAATGCGAGGTGATGCATTTTGGTAGATTGAACCAGGGCAGGACTTACTCAGTTAATGGTAATGCATTGCGGAGAGTTACAGAACAACGAGATCTAGGGGTACAGGTTCATAGCTCATCGAAAGTGGAGTTACAAGTGGACAGAGTGGTGAAGAAGGCATTCAGCATGCCTGGTCAGAACATTGAATACAGGAGTTAGGACATCTTGTTAAAGTTGTACAAGACATTGATAAGGCCACACTGTGTACAGTTCTGGCCACCCTATTATAGAAAAAATATTATTAAACTAGAAAGAGTGCAGAAGAGATTTACTAGGATGCTACCGGGACTTGATGGTTTGAAGTATGAGGAGGGGCTGGATAGACTGGAACATTTTTCTCTGGAGCGTAGGAGGCTTAGGGGTGATCTTATAGAGGTCTATAAAATAATGAGGGACATAGATCAGCTAGATAGTCAATATCTTTTCCCAAAGGTAGGGGAGTCTAAAACTAGAGAGCATAGGTTTAAGGTGAGAGGGGAGAGATACAAAAGGGTCCAGAGGGGCAATTTTTTCACACAGAGGTTGGTGAGTGGCTCGAACAAGCTGCCAGAGGTAGTAGTAGAGGCGGATACAATTTTGTCTTTTAAAAGGCGTTTAGACAGTTACATGGGTAAGATGGGTATAGAGGGATATGGGCCAAATGCGGGCAATTGGGACTAACTTAGGGGTTTAAAAAAAAAGAGCGGCACGGAGAAGTTGAGCCTGTTTCCATGCTGTAAACCTCAATGGCTCTATGACTCTATGACCACCTCCACTGATTCATATTGTGCTTTGAACATTTCAGTGCTGATTTAACCAAATTGCTGGCCAGAGCTCATACTTTGATTTCAATTTCACAAAAACAATTGATCAAGAACAAACATTAAAGTTTACTTTGCATGCAAAACAGCATAATCCAAAATCACATGCACCAGCAGAGAAAGAATTAGACTGTCAAGAAATGCGTTTTTACAACTTCCCTAAAGCTAGAATACCAGTTCTTATTTCAAAGAAGTAGACAGCACAGAATGAGGCTATTCAGGTTGATGAACTAGCTGTCCACTTAGTGTTACTGCCTGGCTTTTTCCCCATAGCCCTGGAAATAAGGAACAGGAGCAGACATAGGCCATTTGGCCCCTTGAGCCTGCTTCACCTTTCAGTAAGAATAAATTGATCTTGTTTCAAATACATATACAATTCCCTTTTGAAGGCTTTGCACAGAATTATTGAGAACACATTTCATATTTGTGAAGATGCAAGTATGGAAAACTTGAGTCATTGGATGTAAAATGTCCAAACCCAGCCAAGAAAATACAATGTGTTCCAGGTACTGGTGCCCCTGCCTGATCCTTGTGTCTTGCCAACTCTTCCTAAATCTCCTACCCCAAACCGTTTCTACTTTACAGCATGGTATGTGCTTGCATTCTAGTGTTAAGTGATGTTGAATTTAAATGTTCCAGTTGCTTTCGAGTGTGGTCTGCAAAGGTCTGTAGCTACATAGATACAGAGAATACACATGGGAATATGGGAGTACAAGTGAAAGCTAACTAGAAATATAAAAACAGATAGGAAGAGTTTGTACAAGTATTTAAAAAGGAAAAGAGTACCTAAAGTAAGTGTTGTTCCTCGAGGCAGTGAGTCTGGGGAATTAATCATAAGAAATAAGGAAATGGAAGAAGCAAATGATTAGGAAAGCAAATGGAATGTTGTTGTTCATTGCAAGAGGAATGAAATATTAGAGTAGGAAAGTTTTGCTGCAGTTGTTTGGGCATTGGTGAGACCACATCTGGAGTACTGTGTACAGTTTTGGTCTCCTTACTCAAGAAAGGATATAATTGCATTAGAAGCAGTTCTGAGCAGGTTCATTCGACTGATTCCTGCAATGTAGGGTTTATCTTATGAGGAAAGGTTGGACAGGTTGGGCCAATCTCCATTGGAACTTAGAAAAATGGGAGTTGATCTTACTGAAACATATAAGACCCTGAGGAAACTCAACAGGGTGGATGCTGAAAGGATGTTTCTCCTTGTGGATGAGATGAGAACTAGGGGACACAGATTAAAAATAAGATGTCTCCCATTTAAGATGGAGATGAGGAGAGTTTTATTCTCTCAGAGGATCATTACTCTGTGAACTCTCTTACGTGGAGGCTGTATCATTGAACATTTCTCAGACTGAATTAGATAGATTCTTGATTGACGAGTGTCAAAGGTTACAGGAGGTAGTCAGAAAAGTAGAGTTGACAATCAGATCAGCCATAAATGGCGGAGCAGGTTTGTCGGGTCAAATACTCCTGTTCCTAATTCATATGTTTGTAAGTTACGCAATAGTCTAATAGCAATTGGCAATCATTAGCAAGAACTGCAACTTGGGAAGATCATTCCATTTTCAGTTCTCCCCAAATCTGATGTATGTTTATAAGTGACAGTCACCTGTTTCTTATAAAATGCTTTATTGTCAGTAATCCCCGGCTGTGTGTTATATATAGTTAAAGCAGTTAAACACGCAAGCCCAGAGAAACTCATTATTCTTGGTGGTTTAGTAAGCAGTTGCAAATACTGATCAAGCACATGCAGTTCCACAATTTTAAAACACAAGATACCACTTACCCTGTATCATCAGACAGGGCATCTGTAGGACTGTATCTACAGGACCAAATATAAAGAACACACAGAACATTTACAAGAAAACATAAGAAACATCAAAATGCATAAAATTGAGATCTTCAAAAATGCACAATGGAAATTTGTTTGTATGACAGGTGTTTAATGTTTTAATTGATAGCGGGTCCAAAGCTCCAGTCTCCCTGGGACAGTAAGTCACTGTACTGGGATAATACACGCTTATGATTCTATTACTGAAAATTAAACTTAGATACCAGGTATAAGTTCATCATTGTAATACTCATTCTACAATATAAAAATAAACACCTTAAATGTTTCCCTGTTATCTCTCTCTTCCAAAATGTCTTTTTTTATTATTCATTCATGGGATTTGGGCCTTCCTGGCCAGGCCAGCACTTATTGTCAGTCCCTTATTACCCTTGAGAAGGTGGTGATGAGCTTCTTTCTTGAACCGCTGCAATCCATGCAGCATAGGTGCAACCACAGTGCTGTTATGAAAGGAGCTCCAGGATCTTTACCCAACAATGAAGGAACAGCGATATATTTCCAACTCAGGATGGTGAGTGGCTTGGAGGAGAACATCCAGGTGGTGATGTTACCATGTGTCTGCTGCGCTTATCCTTCTAGATGGTAGCAGTCATGATCTTGTAGATGGTACGCACTGCAGACACTGCGTTGGGGTGATGGGAGTGAATATTTGTGGGTGAGGTGTCAATCGAGTGGGCTACTTTGTCCTGGATGGTGCTGAGTTTCTCGAGCATTGTTGGAGCTGTGCTCATCCAGGAAAGACAGGCTTTCGGGTGTAATCCTATTGAATGTCAAGTGGCGATTCTTAGATACTCCCCTGTTGGAGAAGGTCATTGTCTGGCAAATCTGTAGCGTAAATGTTATTTGCCATTTGTTAGTCCAAGCCTGAATATTGTCCAGGTCTTGCTGAATTTGGACAAAGACTGCCGAAGTGGTTTTCCTAATTGGTCACCATAAGGTTAACAGAAGATCAGCAAATCCTCATTTACGTTTCCACCCAAGTTGTTTGGCCATCTGGAAGATGCCCAAGGAAACTCCCAGTGTTTTATGTTAATATTAGCAGTTTTAATGTTAGCTGTTTCTTACCTAATTGATCTATTCTGGTGCATTAATGGTTTTAAAGCTATTTTTAAACTATTTTTCACTCTTTTCATCCTGAATTATGTCATACAATTTAGGGGTTGATGTGAATTCCACAACATTGCTTATTAAATGGCTGAAAGCTAATTGCTGATAATTGCTGATTTGACGAATGAAAACCAAAACATTTTGGAATGACAAGACCTGGCTGATCTTTGATGTGGGAAAATATAAAGCAAGAAGCAGCTCTATCCTAATGTTTCTTTCTTTATTCTCTTGTGGGTTGTTTTGGGCATCACTGGCAATTCCCCTTGAACTAAGGGCTGCTAAGAGCACATTGCTGGGTCTGGAGTCACATGTAAACAGATGTGGAAAAGATGGCAGATTTCCTTCCTTCTCTAAAGTGCATTAGTGAACTCGATGGATTTTTATAATTCCTGAGGTTAGCTTTATAGTCCAGATTAATTAATTGCATTTAAATTCCACCAGCTGCCATGATGGGGTTTGAATCCATGTCCCCAGAGCATTAGGCTGGGCCTCTGGATTAGTAGTCCAGTGACATTTTCACTACACCACCATCTCCCTTTCTACACAACCATTGGCAGTTTCTGGAGGTCAGCACCCCAGCAGCGGAACCACAGCATTGAAGAAGGATTCCATTTGGCAGCTGAATCAATGTATGTACAGTTAATACAAGAGTAATGGGCAGCATTACGAGCAGTATGGGAAGATCAAACTAAAGGGAGGGGAGAAATTGCTGATGGGCTGATCAATCCTAACCAAGTGGGATGATCTCAAAGATTCTGACCACAGAATCAAAAATGCTTGTGTTAAGTATGAAACGGAACCAGATAACAAAAAGAGGAGGAAAATGGCTTTGGCCTTGATTTCCCATCCCTAGGCAGGGTCAAAATTCATCAGGTGGGATTTGAGAATGGCAGATGGGACCTGGATCCAAGATTAACAAACCTTCTTGATGCTGCCAATTTTCTTCAGCGTGGATTAAGGATGTGTTGGCCACCCACCAATGTCTCAACATTGGCAGCACCATCATGGAAATGGGCTTTTCAGATCTTCCTCAATTTTTCTGGAATCGGACTGGTTTTGGAAGGCAATGTGAGGCAGCACAGAGGTACCATGGACCATGGGGGATCCGTGGTATGGCACTGGCAACAGTATGGAAGTTAAGTTCAAAAGGTATTGCCATATGTCAGAATGAACTGCTGTATCATAAGTTATATATATTTTTAATAGTGTGTTATGATCCCCGTAAATATGGATATCTTTTTAAAAGAAAGGAATCCATGTGATGGCAATCAGGAGATTTCACTTTTTAAAACAATTACTGTAACAAACTGACTAAACAAACACAATTCAAATATTAATTAACAGGTGAATTATTATCTGATCCTTTTAAATGGTCTGGTTGGCTCTGGCAAAACTGTAACTGTAGCAATGTGGGTGTTGTCCATTCCACAATCTCCACTCTCCCTGCATTCAGCTCCCTGTATAAAACACATAGTATTCCTGCTCTATACTGGGAGTCTTCAATTTGCCTTTTCACCAGGATATGGTGAAACTGCAGGATCTGATTCCAGCTGTAGTTTGACCACACAATTAGCTACCTATTGACCCTTTGTTTTTTAACTTTCATCTCCGTGGTAACTTCAGATCACATGGGCATCTCTTGGAACTAAAATGTTTTCTAGGAAGTCCAATTACACCCTTTTCTGAATTCTCCCTAGTTTACTTTGGAATTAAAGTACACTCGTGAAAGGAAACAAGCAGGCTTTTCCCCAAGGCGCAAAGGTAATCTCAAGTGATGATAGGACATTGCTTTGAAAACGTAAGTGATAATTAAATTAGGTGGTATCCAGGTTGTCACTTTTGAGAGCTGACAAGCTGCTGAGGGAATGAACAGTATTATTAAAGTTTTCAGATGCATCAGCATGTATTTATCTATTGGATAAAGTGCTCTTCTACATTGCACAATAGTGAAATCCCTATCTGATGATGTTAAACGTGTCCTCGACATTGGTTTCCCTGCAAAATTCAGCTTAGCCATCAGTTTGGTTGTTTAAAAGCTTTGAGAGTTGACTTTGAGAGTTGACTGAGCTTTTGACTGTGTTCAAAGGCTTCAATGGCTTCAGCTCAGGAGTTCTTGTTGATGTAGTGGTTCAATGGAATCTCACTTTGAATGCTAGGTTGACTTCAAAAACCATTCATGGATTTAGTTTGGCAAGAGTCGTATAATATGATTTCCTATGAGTGCTTGGCTGACTTCCAAACTTGCTATTCAGGGGTTGTTGACACAGCTGTTTGTTGGTTTGTTTTGACATTTTTATGAGCTGTTAAGAGAATAGTGTTATTTTAATGGATATATAAGTAATTCTTGTTGATTTTGACAGCTGTATGGTACTAAGTATACTTCCTGGTCCTCATTCTTCAATTTTGACAGCTGTATGGTACTAAGTGTACTTCCTGGTCCTCATTTTCCATGATGTGGAGATGCCGGCGTTGGACTGGGGTAAACACAGTAAGAAGTTTAACAACACCAGGTTAAAGTCCAACAGGTTTATTTGGTATTTTCCAGTCACTGATTTTAATGGGCATGCCTAAATTCTCCATACATTTTTCAGGTATGGAAAGCTCTCTGGCAGGAACATAAAAGATAAAAACAACTATTTATTTAAATGCTTGACAATAATTCATATACTCTTGTATTAACATTTGAACAATTTAAAAATGTATTAACTGCTCAAACTATCCAAGTAAGGAAGGCTTTTACACAAAGTGGATTGTTCCAGTGTTAATTTATAGCCAGTAGTTCATAATTGGCACGTATCACCACTGGAAGGTCAATCCCAGACATATCCCCCAATCTCAGACAATCATTCTGCCTGAAAACATTTCCCTATTTCATTTCAGATTTCTACCTTCTCACATCCTCTTGCAGCAAGTTATGTTGATAATCAGATTTCTGTAATTTTACGAGAAAGTAAGCACTCGCAACATCAGGTGACATTAAATCAAACCTGTGGCTCTGGTGATTGAGCTAAAGTCCAAATGTCCACTACCAGAATGCACATTATCTCATAAACAAAGAGATTTGTGTGATTATCCTTCAGTTGTCCCTTGTTACTGTGTTTTATGCTTCTGAAATGCTGGTTAGATCTGTAATTAAATATTTTGCATAGAATGCTCCTGTATGTGATAGTGGACCCAAGGCAACACACCCTATGCCTGGTGTCAGCCAAACAAAGCAGCTTTATTTTTAGGGACTGACATCCATTCAGATTAAAATTATTGCCCATGTATTCAAATTTTAATAGTTCTAGGACAAAGGAATTTCCAAGGTGCAGAAAAAGTACCACAAGCTGGGTGTTAAGACATAACAAGCTATCAAATTTTAAAAACTGATTTTTGCTGTTATCACTCGGACATGAAAACATAAAAAATACAGTCCTATTTACCTTTTATATTATTTTTGTAAATATTTCTACAATGCCTTGATGAGTCAAGGTGACACACAGACAAGACAACTGCAAACACATGCTAAGTGTTACTTGGTTCAACACACACATTTCCACACTTGCAATGAGTTTAAGTGCACTTCAGGCTCCAGCCCACAGCAACTGTTTAGTTAAATGAAACAAAACAAAAAGCTCACGTCCACAGAGATCCCTTCTTGGGTTTGTTCATTTTCTTTGCATCCTTCTCAAGTCCATCATTGATTCCACTCTTTGACTGGCCTTGCTGTGAACTGGGGACCGGGAGGAACTTATTAAAGACAGCACTGCTCTGCTTAGAGGTGGATTTTATCCGCCTGCTCATCATGTCATCTTTCTCTAGATCTGGGATCCTCTCTTCGTCATCTTCCTCACTGGAATCATGACTGCTTTCACTCAGAGTTACAGTCTGGACAACCAGGACAGGAGAAGGGGTTCTTCGAAAATACTCAGCTGTGCATGTGTCACTAAGGAAAGTCTCTTCCGGTTTATAGCTATGGAAGAAGAGGTAAATTAAGAAAGGAAGGAAGGCACCAACTAATGGGAAATAAGGTAACAACAGAACAAGATGGTTAGATAAGAAATAAAACATTCGCTTCATGTTTACAGTCTACGGGATACAACTTCAGCGGATAAAGACTTAAAAAAACAAATTTGTTCCTTTAACATGTCCTGGGAGAATGAATGCTGCTTCACTGTATCTATTATTATGGTGGAAATGGTGGTTATCACTGTAGTTACAGGGATGGGTACAGAACTGTTCTAAACCTCAATATTTACCCCTACCCCAATGAGCAGGAGGTAGTTGGAACTGGCGGAGTTGTGGGGGATGGGGGTGAATTAACTCTAAAAAAAGGGGACATGTCCCCAACCCACCATGTACCCACCTGTGGCATGGCACAAGGTGTACCTGTATCATTCTGGCGAGATGAAACTTCGTTATCACATTTAAATCAAGCTTCAAAGGTGCAATTTAATTTCAATTTAACTGCTGCTGGCTGGGTTTCCTAGCGCTTGGGAAACCCAGGGGGAAATAGAGGCACAAGGGATCTCATAGAAATTTATAAAATTCTGACAGGGTTAGACAGGATAGATTCAGAAGGAATGCTCCCAATGGTGGGGGAGTCCAGAACTAGGGGTCATAGTTGACGATAAGGGGTAAACCTTTTAGGACCAAGGTGAGGAGAAATTTCTTCACCCAGAGAGTGGTGAATGTGTGGAATTCACTACCACAGAATGCAGTTGAGGCCAAAATGTTGTCTAATTTCAAGAAGAAATTAGATATAGCTCGTGGGGCTAAAGGGATCAAGGGATATGGGAAGAAAGGGGGGATTGGGATATTGAATTCGATGATCAGCCATGATCAAAATGAATGGCGGAGCAGGCTCGAAGGGCCGAATGGCCTACTCCTGCTTCTAGTTTCTATGTTTCTATATGTTTCTATTAGGAGTACTGGCTCCAAATGGTCAAGCCTTTTAATAGCAATTCATGTGGCTCAGGAGAGCTTCCCCAACCCCTCAAAAATATCTTCAGCCCTCTCCATTCAGCTGATCGTGGCCTCCCTCCACCAGCCTCAGCTCTGCAATCACAATTGCTGTGGATTGCCGCCAAAACTTTCTGGCTGTGGCCTACTGCCATTTGTTTTCCCATCCGGTGGTTTGGTAGGCTGCCAGGCAGGAAACAGAAGAAATAAATTATAGCAAGGCATTAAATTCAGCAGGATTTCCAGATGGCGGTGGTATAGTGGTATTGTCACTAGACTAGTATTCCAGAGGCTTATAGGCTAACATTCTTGTGGAACAGGGTTCAAAGTCCACACACAACAGCTGGTGGAATTTAAATTCAATTAATAAATCTGGAATATATAACTAGTCTCAGTAATGGTGACCAGGATAACTATCGTTGATTGTTGTAAAAAAACAATCTGGTTCACTAATGTCCTTTAGGGAAGGAAATCTGCTGTCCATCCCTGGTCTGGCCTACATGTGACTCCAGACCCATAGCCAATGATTAACTCTTAATTGCCCTTTGAAATGATGTGAGGCAAGCCACTCTGTCCCAGAGTGAATAGGGATGGGCAACAAATGATGGCCTTGTCAGCGACACCCACGTCCCATGAAAGAATAAATTTAAAAGACTCCTCCACTTGCTCCCACACTACTAACCTATATCATCCCCTCCTTATGTGCTCATAAATATCGGGGCCATATGACTTTTAGGTCTAATGTAAAAGAGTGGTTTCTCTGATTTGCAACCACACAATGACCAATAACTACGGTGACTATCCCATGGGAAGGAATCAATGCATTCAGAAGCAGGGGAGGTGTGGACAGTGAGGTGGGAAAGTATAAAAATAGCAGAAAAAACACAAAGAAAAACCCATTAAGGATTAAATAAAAGGAGTTTAGAATGATATTAATGATGAAGTCTACATTGACCCAGTCCTTGGTTTGGGAGAGGTTACTGGTTTGGTTGTGCTGTGATTAGTTTGATTCTTGGGTACTCGATTGTCAGGGTCTGTCCTCAACACAAGGGAATGACTTTATTTTTTATTGAGACTAGATTTGAGGTTAGAAACCTCACAGCTAGCAGTATACTTGGGTTACATGGAGATTTGCTGATTGTTTGGCCAAGTATTACTCTCTTAGAGCCACAGAGTTTTATGATTTATTCTACTAAATCAAAGCTCTACCAATTCTCCGTAAGCAACTGTTAGTTATTCCTATTTCTATTTTCCGAAAATTCTGTTTTTATAACAGTGTTACTGCATCAAGGAAATATTGGCTAGAAATTACTTTATTGGTCTTAGATCAGTTATAATCATTGTTCGACTGGAGCAAGGCAGAGAGGGAGTGATTCGTGGCAGGAGTGCTGAGGGTAAGAGATTTATTCTTGGTTTTTACCTTTCTTTTTCGCGGAGTTTTTTGGGTTTTTTTAACTGTAATCCGGAAGGGGGCCGCAGAGTAATCTAGGAAGGGTTTTTCTTTTTCTTTAGACTGTGCAGGTGCCTGAAGTCAGCCAGTAGTGTGCGAGGTTTAAAAAGTAGGCCACACTATCCAGCAGGCAGCGTCGTTAGCGGGTAGCGGAGCGAGCAGGCAGCAGAGTGAAGGCTGAAGGGCTTTGGCTCAACGGGCTTAGGCAGAAACGGGCGAGGCAGGGTAGGTTTAGTTCTTAGTTGTTTCCTGTGTTATTTGAAGAAAGGGGGAATTATGAGTGTGAGGCCAGTTTGTTGTTCTCGGTGTCGGATGTGGGAGGTCCTGGAGTCTCCTAGCCTCCCGGACGTCCATATCAGCGCCAGGTGCGTCGAGCTGCAGCTCCTAAGGGACCGCGTTAGGGAACTGGAGCTGCAGCTCGATGACCTTCGCCTGGTCAGGGAGAATGAGGAGGTGATAGAGAGGAATTACAGGCAGGTGGTCACACCGGGGCCACGGGAGGCAGACAAGTGGGTCACGGTTAGGAAGGGGAAGGGGAAAGGTCAGGTACTAGAGAGTACCCCAGTGGCTGTGCCCCTTAACAATAAGTACTCCTGTTTGAGTGCTGTTGTGGGGGAACACCCTACCTGGGGGAAGCAACAGTGGCCATGCCTCCGGCACAGAGTCCAGCCCTGTAGCTCAGAAGGGTAGGGAAAGGAGGGGGAAGGCAGTAGTAATAGGGGACTCTATAGTGAGGGAGTCGGACAGGCGATTCTGTGGATGCAGACAAGAAACTCGGATGGTAGTTTGCCTCCCTGGTGCCAGGATCCGGGATGTTTCTGATCGCGTCCAAGATATCCTGAAGTGGGAGGGAGAAGAGCCAGAGGTCGTGGTACATATTGGTACCAATGACATAGGTAGGAAAAGGGAAGAGGTCCTGAAAGGAGAATATAGGGAGTTGGGAAGGGAGTTGAGAAGAAGAACCGCAAAGGTAGTAACCTCGGGATTGCTGCCTGTGCCACGCAACAGTGAGAGTAGGAATGGAATGAGGTGGAGGATAAATGCGTGGCTGAGGGATTGGAGCAGGGGGCAGGGATTCAGGTTTCTGGATCATTGGGACCTCTTTTGGGGCAAGTGTGACCTGTACAATAAGGACGGGTTGCACTTGAATCCCAGGGGGACCAATATCCTGGTGGGGAGATTTGCTAAGGCTACTGGGGAGAGTTTAAACTAGAATGGTTGGGGGGTGGGAATCAAATTGAAGTGACTGGGAGAAAGGAGGTTAGCTCACAAATAGAGGAAGCTTGCCGACAATGTGAGAGGGAGGATAGGCGGGTGATAGAGAAGGGGAGCGCTCAGACCGAAGGTTTGAGATGTGTCTATTTTAACGCAAGGAGTGTTGTGAATAAAGTGGATGAGCTTAGAGCGTGGATCACTACTTGGAAATATGATGTGGTGGCCATTACGGAGACTTGGATGACTCAGGGACAGGACTGGTTACTTCAAGTGCCAGGTTTCAGATGTTTCAGAAGGGACAGGGAGGGAGGCAAAAGAGATGGGGAGTGGCACTGTTGATCAGAGATAGTGTCAAGGCTGCAGAAAAGATGGACACCATGGAGGGATTGTCTACGGAGTTTCTGTGGGTGGAGGTTAGGAACAGGAAGGGGTCAATAACTTTACTGGGCGTTTTCTATAGGCCGCCCAATAGTAACAGGGATGTTGAGGAGCAGATAGGGAAACAGATCCTGGAAAGGTGTAATAATAACAGAATTGTCGTGATGGGAGATTTTAATTTCCCAAATATTGATTGGAATCTCCCTAGAGTAAGGGGTGTAGATGGGGAGGAGTTTGTTAGGTGTGTTCAGGAGGGTTTCTTGACACAGTATATAGATAAGCCAACAAGAGGAGAGGCTGTACTTGATTTGGTATTGGGAAATGAACCAGGTCAGGTGTCAGATCTCTCAGTGGGAGAGCATTTTGGAGATAGTGATCATAATTCTATCTCCTTTACAATAGCATTGGAGAGAGATAGGATCAGACAAGTTAGAAAAGTGTTTAATTGGAGTAAGGGGAATTATGAGGCTATCAGGCAGGAAATTGGAGGCTTAAATTGGAAAGAGCTTTTCTCAGGGAAATGTATGGAAAAAATGTGGCAAATTTTCAGGGAATATTTGTCTGGAGTTCTGCATAGCAACGTACCAATGAGACAGGGAAGTTATGGTAGGTTACAGGAACCGTGGTATACAAAGGCTGTAATGAATCTAGTCAAGAAGAAAAGAAAAGCTTACAAAAGGTTCAGGGAGCTAGGTAATGTTAGAGATCTTGAAGAGTATACGGCTAATAGGAAGGATCTTAAGAAGGAAATTAGGAGAGCCAGAAGGGGTCATGCGAAGGCCTTGGCAGGCAGGATTAAGGAAAACCCCAAGGCATTCTACAAGTATGTGAAGAGCAAGAGGATAAGACGTGAAAGAATAGGACCTATCAAGTGTGACGGTGGGAAGGTTTGTATGGAACCAGAAGAAATAGCAGAGGTACTTAATGAATACTTTACTTCAGTATTCACTATGGAAAAGGATCTTGGTGGTTGTAGTGCAGACTTGCAGCGGACTGAAAAGCTTGAGCATGTAGATATTAAGAAAGAGGATGTGTTGCAGCTTTTGAAAAGCATCAAGTTAGATAAATCGCCGGGACCGGATGAGATGTACCCCAGGCTACTGTGGGAGGCAAGGGAGGAGATTGCTGAGCCTCTGGCGATGATCTTTGCATCATCAATGGAGACGGGAGAGGTTCCGGAGGATTGGAGGATTGCGGATGTTGTTCCTTTATTCAAGAAAGGGAGTAGAGATAGCCCAGGAAATTATAGACCAGTGAGTCTAACCTCAATGGTTGGTAAGTTGATGGAGAAGATCCTGAGAGGCAGGATTTATGCACATTTGGAGAGGTATAATATGATTAAGAATAGTTAGCATGGCTTTGTCAAAGGCAGATCATGCCTTACGAGCCTGATTGAATTTTTTGAGGATGTGACTGAACACATTGATGAAGGAAGAGCAGTAGATGTAGTATATATGGACTTCAGCAAGGCATTTGATAAGGTGCCCCATGCAAGGCTTATTGAGAAAGTGAGGGGGCATGGGATCCAAGGGGACATTGCTTTGTGGATCCAGAACTGGCTTGCCCACAGAAGGCAAAGAGTGGTTATAGATGGGTCACCAGTGGAGTGCCCCAGGGATCTGTTCTGGGGCCCTTACTCTTTGTGATTTTTATAAATGAACTGGATGAGGAAGTGGAGGGATGGGTTGGTAAGTTTGCTGATGACACAAAGGTTGGAGGTGTTGTGGATAGTGTGGAGGGATGTCAGAAGTTGCAGCGAGACATTGATAGGATGCAAGACTGGGTGGAGAAGTGGCAGATGGAGTTCAACCCAGATAAGTGTGAGGTGGTTCATTTTGGCAGGTCAAATAGGATGGCGGAATATAATATTAATGGTAGGACTCTTGGCAGAGTGGAAGATCAGAAGGATCTTGGGGTCCGAGTTCATAGGACGCTCAAAGCAGCTGTGCAGGTTGAGGCTGTGGTTAAGAAGGCGTATGGTGTACTGGCCTTCATCAATCGAGGAATTGAGTTTAGGAGTCATGAGATAACGTTGCAGCTATATAAAACCCTGGTTAGACCACACTTGGAGTACTGTGCTCAGTTCTGGTCGCCTCATTACAGGAAGGATGTGGAAGCCATAGAAAGGGTGCGGAGGAGATTTACAAGGATGTTGCCTGTGTTGAGGAGCATGCCTTATGAGGATAGGTTGAGTGAGCTTGGCCTTTTCTCCTTGGAGAGACGAAGGATGAGGGGTGACCTGATAGAGGTATACAAGATGTTGAGAGGTATTGATCGAGTGGACAGTCAGAGGCTTTTTCCCAGGGCAGAAATGGTTGCCACAAGAGGACACAGGTTTAAGGTGCTGGGGAGTAGGTAAAGAGGAGATGTCAGGGGTAAGTTTTTCACTCAGAGGGTGGTGGGTGCGTGGAATGGGCTGCCGGCAACAGTGGTGGAGGCGGATTCGATAGGGTCTTTTAAGAGACTTTTAGATAAGTACATGGAACTTAGTAAGATAGAGGGTTATAGGTAAGCCTAGTAATCACTAAGGTAGGGACATGTTCGGCACAACTTTGTGGGCTGAAGGGCCTGTATTGTGCTGTAGTTTTTCTATGTTCTATGTTCTAATGCTGTATTTTTCTTGAATAATGAAAGTGTATAAAATTGGCGTCTGGTGTATTTGAAAAACCAGTTAAACAAAGTTGGACACAAAGTTTAAACTCTTAATAATATCCCCCTAGGACAGCAAGACATGGAGAATTGGTGGAATTTTCCAATCGTTCACACCAGCGGGATTCTCTGGTTCTTTGGCTGAGCACCAATTTCTCCGTCCTCGCTTGCAGTGGCAGCGGGGCATGAACGGCTGGAAAATTCCAGCCAATACCTTTCAAAATAAATATATGTGCAGATTAGAAATGCCTGATGAGCCTCACTAACAAGCAGCCAGTGCGCTGTGGATGTAGAGCAGACGCTATAAGACAGCTCGCTGATCAAGGAGAGCAGGGAATCATCCGGCTGCTGCTCCTCCTGAGCCCACCAAATTGGAAGGAAAAATTCAACCATCTTTGGAGTGGCCCCTTTGGCCTGCTGGGCAGGCTGCTCCACACCGGGAACCAATGGGTGGGGGTGTGTGGGATATTTCATACCCACTGATCCACAAAAATTACACCATCCTCGAAGGTGGCTTAAATGATGCAAAGAATTTGAAGAAGGCTAATTTACTTAGCTCTAATAATTAGAAGGTTCAATTAATTTACACTATAGTTAAAGAGAGGCTGTGCTTCTTACCTGGAATTTGAAGCTAGTTACAACAGTGGAACTGTCAATGTTTGCCCTCATTACTCCTCAAACTGACAGCAACGTCTGAAGTCTGCACATGTGCAGTTAAATCTGTAAGTTGCAGTCAGTGATTCTATGCTTCCCCATAAGGTGTGGCGTTGAACTCACCTCAGGCTGCAAGCAGGAATAAATTGCAGAACTGACTCAAACTTGCCCTGTTAAACCATTAGAATCACTGTATAACCCTTCAAAAATGACACCTTGTTGAATGAGGTGCAAAAGTGTTTTTAACAGTGTACTAACTTTCTGATTACCGCTCAACAGCTTCACTGACTCCAAGAAGCTAATTTTATATTGGTACAATGCCAAATTTCTCCATTCACAAATTAAAAAATTATTTTTTAACAGCTTATGATATTTCAATGTCTACCCTAATTCCACATGTATTTCTCAATCATATATTTTGCTCTGTAAAATTGAAACTGAAAAATTTAGAACGCTTTTGCTTCCTACTTTGTTGTCTGTGGGAATATCTACATGTGATTGGTTGATTACTCAGTGATGACACTGCTGTTGGACACTTGGACAATCCTTTGATCTGATGCCAGATTCAACATGGCTTTGAGAAGGGGAAAATCCAGGCCACAGAGATCACTTGATGCTTAAGGCAGCTTCTTCAAGGTCAGTGGTAAAACTTCCCTACTGACCCTGAGATCAGGGCCATAGTCAACCAGAAGCAAACCTGGAGTCAGACTCCCTAGATTAGTCGGTTCAGGCTGTGACACTAATTTTCACAAGTTCAGTGCAGGTAAAGTCAAAGTTGCTTTGCACAACTAGGTTAAATACACCTGAGGAATAAATACAATGGGTGGAACTTTCCATTCTGGACCTAAGTCCCGTGGTGAGGGTAGGAACTGGGACTGTTTCCTGCCGCAGACGCCAGTAGGAATATGTGCCAAATTGCACAATGCTGCCCAATTAATTATGCAGCCTGGAATTTCCCGACATATCTCGCAGCAGAACGGTCTGGATCGTGGCCATCCTGCCATCATTCCCAGGCACCATAGTAAAAGGCACCCAGACGTCAATTTCTTATCCATTGTTGAAGGAGGCGATAGCTCATTGATCTCAAAGAACAAAGAGAAAGAACAAAAAATGGTACAGCACAAGAACAGGCCCATCAGCCCACCAAGTCTGCACTGACACATGACACCTTCTAAACCAAAGACATTTTGCCTCTACGTGGTCCATATTCCTCTATTCCCTGCCCACTCACATATCTGTCAAGATGCCTCTTAAATGTTGCTATTATATCTGCTTCTACTGCTTCCTCTGGCAGTGCATTCCAGGCACTCACCGCTCTCTGTGGGAAAGACTTGCCTCTCACATCTCCTTTAAACTTTCCCCCTTTTACCTTAAACCCACGTCCCCTAGTAATTGGCATTTCTACCCTGGAAAAAAGACTCCAGCTATCCATTCTATCCATGGCTTCACATAATTTTGTATAATTCTATCAGGTCATCCCCTCAGCCTCTGATGTTCAAGTGAAAATAAACCAAGTTTGTCCAATCTCTCCTCAGAGCTAATACCCTCCATACCAGGCAACATCCTGCTAAACCTTTTCTGTACCTTCTCCAAAGACTCCACATCCTTCTGGTAGTGTGATGACCAGAACTGTACACAATATTCCAAATGCGGCCTAACTAAAGTTCTATACAGCTGCAACATGCATTGTCAATTTTTATACTCTATGCCCCAACCGATGAAGACAAGCATGCCATATGGCATCTTGACCACCTTATCCACTTGGGTTGCCATTTTCAGAGAACTGTGGACCTGTACGCCTAGATCCCTCTGTATATTAACATTTCTAAGGTTTCTGCCATTTACTGTATACTTCCTTCTGCATTAGATCTTCCAAAATGCATCACCTCGCATTTGTCCGGATTAAATTCCACCTGCCATTTCTCCACCCAAGTCCAGCCTATCTATATCCTGCTGTATCCTCTGGCAATCCTCCTCGCTAATCGCAGCTCCCCCAATTTTGTGTCATCCACAAACTTACTAATCAGACCACCTATATTCTCTTCCAAATCATTTACATGTATTACAAACAACAGGGGTCCCAGCACTGATCCCTGCAGAACACCACAGGTCACAGATTTGCAGCCAGAAAAACACTCTTCCACTGCTACTCTCTGCCTTCGATGAGTCAGTACTGTATTCATCTTACTAGCTCACTGCGGATCCCATGTGTCTTCACCTTCTATTTGAGCCTGCCATGAGGGACTTTGTCAAAGGCCTTGCTAAAGTCCATGTAGACAACATCCACCACCCTACCTTCATCAATCATCTCTGTCACTTCCTCAAAAATCAGGTTTATGAGACACTATCTCCCCCGCACAAAGCCATGCTGCATCGCTAATAAGTTCATATTTTTCCAAATGTGAATAAATCCAGTCCCTAAGAATCTCCTCCAATAATTTCCCTACCACTGATGTAAGGCCTGTAATCTTATTGCCCTTCTTAAACAAAGGAACAACATTTGCTATTTTCCAGTCCTCTGGAACCTCTCCTGAGACCAAAGAGGATACAAAGATTTTGTACAAGGACTCAGCAATTTCCTCCTTGCCTACCTCAGTACTCTGGGATAGCTCCCAACTTGTTTATCTTAATGCCTTTCAAAACACCAAACACCTCCTTTTTTATATCAACATGACCTAGAATATCAACATACCCCTCTCCAGACTCACCATCCACCATGTCCTTTTCCTTTGTGAATACCAATGCAAAGTATTCGTTAAGGATCTCATCCACTTTCTCCGGCTCCAAGCATAAATTCTTTACCTTGTCCTTGAGTGAACCTAACCTTTCCTTAGCTACCCTCTTGCTCCTTATATATGTATAAAATACCTTGGGATTTTCCTTAATCCTGTTTGTCAAGGACATTTCATGGCCCTTCTCGCTCCTTGTTTAAGTTCTTTTCTGCTTTCGTTACATTCTTCAAGGGGTCTTTCAGTCTTCAGTTTCCTAAACCTTATGTATGCCTCCTTTTTCTTTCTGACTAAGTTTACAATTGCTCTTGTCATGCAAGGTTGCTAAATCTTGCCATCCTCATCCTTCATTTTCACAGGAACATGCTGGTCCTAAGCTCTAATCAACTGGCCTTTAAAAGATTCCCTCGTGACCGATGTGGATTTACCCTCAAACAGCTGCCCCCCAATCTACATTCTCCAGCTTCTGCTTAATATTGTTGTCGTTAGCTTTCCTCCAGTTTAGTACTTTCACTTGAGGACTACTCTTATCCTTAGATAAGCCTGGTATGGAGGGTCTTAGCTATGAGGAGAGATTGGGTAAACTGGGGTTGTTCTCCCTGGAAAGACGGAGAATGAGGGGAGATCTAATAGAGGTATACAAGATTATGAAGGGGATAGATAGGGTGAACGGTGGGAAGCTTTTTCCCAGATCAGAAGTGACATTCACGAGGGGTCACGGGCTCAAGGTGAGAGGGGCGAAGTATAACTCAGATATTAGAGGGATGTTTTTTACACAGAGGGTGGTGGGGGCCTGGAATGCGCTGCCAAGTAGGGTGGTGGAGGCAGGCACGCTGACATCGTTTAAGACTTACCTGGATAGTCACATGAGCAGCCTGGGAATGGAGGGATACAAACGATTGGTCTAGTTGGACCAAGGAGCGGCACAGGCTTGGAGGGCCAAAGGGCCTGTTTCCTGTGCTGTACTGTTCTTTGTTATCTTAAAACTTATCTTATCTTAAAACGTACAAAATTATGGTTACTGTTCCCAAAATGCTCCCCCACTGAAACTTTGATCACCTTGCCGGATTCATTCCCCAATACCAGAGCCAGTATGGCCCCTTCCCTAGTTGGACTATTTATATATTGCTTCAAGAAACACCCCTGGACGCACCTAACAAATTCCCCCCATTGAAGCTCCTGGCACGAAGGGAGTCCCAGTCAATGTAGGGGAATTTAAAATCACCCACCACAATAACTCTGTTGTTTTTACATTTTTCCCTAATCTGCCCACATATCTGTTCTATTATTTCCCGCTGGCTTTTGGGAGGCCTGTTGTACAACCCCATCAAAGTAATTGCACCCTTTCTATTCCTGAGCTCTATTCATTTGGCCTCGCTGAATGAGCCCTTTAAGGTGTCCTCCCTCAGTACAGCAGTGATATTCTCCCTAATCAGTAATGCAACTCCCCCACCTCTTTTACATCCCTCTCCATCATGCCTGAAACATCTAAATCCCAGAACGTTAAGCTGCCAGTCCTATCCCTCTCTCATTTCCTGAGCCCCAATGGATGAAAATCCAGCTGTGTATATTCTATAGGCGGGACTTTACAGCCTCATTCAGGCAAGACCGGAAACCCGCCCCAGCTCAACGGAGATTTCCGGTGGCGGTGAGGTGGTAGAGTTCCCGCCTACGTTTCCGCTCTCAAAGCACTGAACTAAAATGATGCCAATGATGTCATGGGAATACTTGGGTTTGCTTAAAAATAGTTCCAGACAACAGGGGTTTCCAAACAATAAAGAGGTTACGGAGCACTTTGTATTGGAGGCATTATCTCCTCCACCAACCTCCTCCCCCCAACATCCTGTGGAGTAGTAGATGGCTTGAGGAGAAGGTGGCTGCTGGTGCTACCCATGCTGTTGCTGTCCTTGCTGCTACTGCTCCACCTCTTTCTCATCTGAGGTCCAAGGTAGAGTCACATTAGTGGCCCCCATGCTGACCTGATGTTACGCTGTGAAGCATAACATCTGGAACAAGTCCTGTGAGAAAAAGTATTTTGCTTGGGCAAGGAAGCAGGTGTCTGATCTCAGTATTTAAAGCATATCAGTTGCTCAATCCCCACTATCCCCTCTCTCTGTTTTTCCCAGCTTGTCCTAAGAAGCCCAGGAAACCCAGGCGCACACAGTTAAATTTGAGTGTTTTACCTATTTGAATGACAGAGTTGTGTCCTGTGCACTATAGAACACACTTGTGTTAAAGGCAGAAGTGAGTGGGTTCCTGCCACCCACACAGAAATCCACCCACATTGAAATATTGCAGTTCCTTCCAACACTTCTAATTCATTTACTGTGGAGGCGTGATTGTACCTTGCACCTAATTTTCTGTAAGCTTGTTAATCAGCTGTGTCGCAAGTCATTATTGTGGATAAGTATATTTGAAGTAAGAAAGTTTTTACTGACCATAACCAGAAAGTGTTATGAATATGGTGATCCAAAAATTGCAAATGGTACCAAAATGAACCAGAACAAATTATAATCCTGAGCCAATATTTCCCATTATACAGCAACATATTTTCTAACTTTGCAGATTGTCTAATATTAAAGTAAGCAAAATGTATCCCAATTGTACCATAAAAAGAAATCTAGCTCCGCAGGAAGTGAAATATAACTAAGCTGTTAAAGGAACATACATTTCTAGTGACGTGGTTAATACGAGTAACTGAAACCTCTTACAGCATAAATGATCAATGTCTAGGCTATTGCATTGTCCATTTTTTCATCTCCGTTATTATTAAAAACATACATCAAACTATCTACATTACAGCAGGGTGAAGTCTCAATAAAACAAAGCTATTTTTAGAGCCAAGATTCTTGAACAAGATAGAGTTATACAAGATGGGAGACCTCAGCCCTACATTGCAAACACCTTGCTTTATTAAGAGATTAAATCACACCATGCAACTGAAAATGTTATACCACTCTTGATCCAGACTTACTGGAGAGGTTGCAAAATGTACCTTTGCTCATTCTGGAAGTGAAAGCTGACCTCGCTGCCAGAAATGACTTGAGATTCACCTCCTATTACACTGTCCTGTGGGTTGAGCATGACTGCTGAAGCTACTGATGGTAAGAGATGGCAGGTGTAGGCTTTGATAGTGCAACTCTCTTCCCCTTCCTCTGACTCACTGTCTGGACCAGCCCTGGCGATGCTCAACTTCTCCCACCGTTGCTGATCTATCTCCGTCACTGGGCCAAAGTGCACAAAGCGCTGGCAGCTGCCTGAAGCACTTCTATTGCTTCTTGCCTTACGGCAGGCAAGGTCATCTTGAGCTGCTCTCTCTATTTCAATTTCAGACATTGGCTTCATTTCAGAACAATTTCTAATTGGCTTGGAAGTCTCCTCGCTAGAAGAAGTTGTGGAGAATGAAGAAAAATGAAGATTAAAGGCAGAAAACAGAGACCATTAATTCCTTAATTTGTATCCATTAAAAGTGGAAATAAACTCTTAACAACTATGAACAATATACTACTAAACAGAATCATCTAGCCAGTCAGTTTTGTGAGGACATTCAGTTTATTATATGATTTTTTCAGCCACTTTGTTAGTAAAAATGGAAGCATATGGAATTGAGGCTTTGGTGAGGAATTTGTTAGGAGACAGCAGACAGAGGCTGGAATCTTGATGCAATATCGAGTGTCCTGATGGTGGGACAGGAAACGTGGGGACTCCTACTTGTCGGCAGGGTGGCTGGGCATAAGCAATCATGCAGGGCTCAACCAATGAGATGGATTCATGGATGAGGTGCCCAACCAATTTGGCAGTGAAGGTTGGCAGGAAGTCAACGACCCTGCCATTACCTCATAGGGTCAAAGATCTGGGACCATACTTAAAGGGCACCTGGACATGCATTCATTTCATGCAATGCAGCAGCATCAATCTGGCTGTGTGAGTGGACACCTTGAGACTACAGCTTTTGATTTGATTTGATTTGATTTATTATTGTCACATGTATTAGTAAACAGTGAAAAGTATTGTTTCTTGCACACTATACAGACAAATCATCCGTTCGTAGAGAAGGAAAGGAGAGAGTGCAGAATGCAGTGTTAGTGTCATAGCTAGGGTGTAGAGAAAGATCAACTCAGTGCGAGGTAGGTCCATTCAAAGTCTGATGGCAGCAGAGAAGAAGCTGTTCTTGAATCAGTTGGTACATGACCTCAGACTTTTGTGTATTTTTCCCGATGGAAGAAGGTGGAAGAGAGTTTGTCAGAGGTGCGTGGGATCCTTAATTATGCTGGCTGCTCAGTCCAAATCCACTAGGAAGCCTATTCACTGCATGCCACCCTTTCTAATGGCACTTGTTTCTCATTCACTGCAGAGTTAATTGCAAAGGCACTATTTAATCTGACAAAATGCTGTTTTCATGAGTATGTATGACATGCCCAAAATAACAAATAGGTTCCCAGTGCTTGCTGCAATCTATTGCCACATTAATTCCATACTTTCATCTCACTGTCAGGAAGCTGACATTTTGCCTCCTGCACAATTACGTGTCCAGCCGCCTTGTTTGTCATTGCCAACAGCAGCACAGGATTCTGGCCAAAGAGTCGGGAAAATGGCCATATACTCAAATCAGCAGATTATGATTATTGGTGACCATCCCCACTCCGTCACCTATCCCCACTCCCACCAAGGATCTGTGTTGGGACCAATCATAGCTTTGCACAATTTTCATAAATGAGTTGGATGATGGAATAGAGATCTGTGTATCCAAGTTTGCTGATGACACTAAGTTAGGTAGCACTAAAAGTTGCAAAGGGACTTTGATTGATTGTGAGTGGGCAAATCCTTGGCAGATGGAGTTCAATGTGGAAAAGTGCGAGGTCATCCACTTTGATCCCAAGAAAAATAGAATATTTTCTAAATGGAGAGAAGCTAGTAACTGTAGATGGCAGAAATACTTAGTGCCACAAACACAGAAATGAATAAAAATCAGTACAATAAATAATTTAAACGGCTAATACAATGTTGACCTTTTTCTCAAGGGGACTGGGATACAAGGGGTAGAAGTTTTGTTTCAACTCCATAGAAGAGCCCATTGGAGTATTATATTCAGTTCTGGACACCACACCTCAGGAAGGTGTTGAAGGGGGTGCAACACAGATACACCAAAATTACACAGGGGCTTTAAAGGGGCAAGTTATGAGGACAGGTTGCATAGACCAAGCCTCTATATCCTCAAGAACATAAGTTTAAGTTTTGACATAACTGAGATGCTTAAAAGGATAAAAGTATTTGATAGGGTAAATAGGGAGGAACTATTTCATCCAGTAGGGGAGACCAGAACAACAACATAACCTTTAAGTTAGAATTGGGCTATCTAATTCTAAAGGTGATGTCCAAAGCACTTCTACATGTAAAGGTCAGTAAAAGTCTGGAACTCTCTCCTCAAAAGCTGTTGAGGCTAAGTCAATCACAAATGTCAAAACTTAGGTTGATTCAAATTTGTTAGGCGCTGGTGCTAAGGGTTTCAAAACCAAGGTGGGTAGATAGAGTTAAGATACAAATTCAATTGAATGGTAGAACAAGCTTGGAAGGCTGAATGACTGATTGATTCCTGTGTTCACTGACTATGAACATGCTGACTTAATGTATAGTTTTAATGCAAACCACTCAGGTCTACATATATGCTGCAAGATTATCACTGAAATTAAATCCAAAGATTTATTTGTCTGCTGATAAATTTCTGCTGACGGTTTGTAAAGAAGTCCAAAGGCAGACAGAAATGGCGGCAAAACGTCGCTGCCAATGGAAGGAAAATAAGGAACTGTACCCCAGAAGTGATTGACTTCCTTCAGGAGAGAAAAAAAAGAGGCAAATAGAGGAAAAATTAAGAGAAAAATTGACATTGAACAGTGCGTCTCCTCATAACTGACACAACTGTGACAAAATATCAAGCATGGTGTAAATCACCCTACTGTCTCTTTGATTAAATTTGGTGCATTGTCTGAGGAGATAAACAAAAAAATTAACTTGCAACCTAAAGAATGCGCACACCCAGAAAGGGTGTTTTTGTGCACAGGGGTGAAAGGTGCATACTTACTATAAGGGAGCCAAAATTCTTATCCTTCACTAATTCGGTGAAAAAGTACATAAGAGTAATCACTTACATAGAAAAAGACAGGAATTTTAGTCTGCTTGAAAACCTCAGTCTGCATAGATGTGTTTATTTTAGCAGCAGACTGGGACAAAAGAACACTGAAGATTACATGTTTAATGCTAAAAGAGAATTTGCCCATAATTAAGTTGACTGTTTGATCACGCAAATTGCCTCTACTTTATTATCGTTGAAAATATTTTTGTTTCAGGATCAGAATGTATGGAGGGAATCTCTGATTGTTACCATCAGTGGACAAACCTCACATTTGATGGCTTCAGTGAATGAAATGGGAAGAAGTCCCAAGAGAACGATACTCAATGGCAGCGATCATTGCAGATTTCATCTACACATATGGGCCTCAATATTGACCTTTAAAAGTGGCAAACTAATTAAAACTTGATATGCTTAGGGAAGGGGATTTTGGCAATTTCTTTGGACTTAAGATTGTTGCAGTCAGTGCTATAGGATCGAATGCTTTGCTGCCTTCTGTTTCTTTAGGTTAGGTGGAATAAGACTAATAGATAACAAAGCTGTTTATATTCTTCCTTAACAATATGGTATAATCACAGTTCATCAGGGCATCCCTCTTAAAACAGAGTGATACATTTGGTTTGCACAAGAGTCATCTGTTTCAGCCTTTCTCTAACATTGCCAACTTGTTGAAAACCAATGCTGTTATGGGTAGTTTGTGTTAGACTTCCAAGCATGCAAAGAATATTGATGAGACTGGTCACATCTATTTCATTTAGTATCCATAAGCAAGCAAAAGGATGAGGCCTTAATGCCATCAACGTGCCTGGACAGAAATGGTGATCCCAGGATAAAAGGGCAACATACTAGTCCACGGCAACACAGTCTCCCATAGGTCACGTGGTTTAATTACAGGTCATTTTGTTATTCTTTTTTAAATGCAGGCTTGGTGTTCTTTTAAGAAATATCTTAGATTAAACAACAGAATCTGACATATGATAACAAGCTATGTAGTGTTTTGATTTGCTTCTTCAAGGAAAGGGTAAAATACTGAAAGGAAGTGATGCAAACACTGTACCACCAGTATTGCATAATAATAGATTGAATTTGGTCGCATTAAATTAAAAACAAGTACTTCAGCAATTAACTGAGGTTCTGAGATGGACAATTATTATTTTTCAAGCATCATTTTAAATATATGTACAGATTAAGAAATTATGCATAAAAAATATACGATAGACCAGGAACATTTGAAAGAGCAGCTTTCTCTATGATGTTTTCTATTAGAAACAACAAGAAGGCAAGGTCGGTAACAACCTGGTGTCAGTGGAAAGCTTGAGCCTTTGCCATATTTCCATATCAGCTGATGTGATAGAGGAATGGACGACGGTGTGAGGCTTTTGCCGACTGGTAAAGCCACCCAGGGCCTTGCGCCGAGCCAGATCATCACGCTGTATATCTGGGGCTTTCAGCTGCTCTTCCACTTCAGGCTCATTCTGCTGCTGTGACTTCAGGAGCACACTTGCTTTTTGTGGGACAACCACCTCACTCTCTGCAACCTGAACATGACTTTGGCTGAACAATTGTATGCAGGTCAAAAGAGGAAAAAAGCACAGAATATCAAGTGAGAAGATCAATAGGGAAAAGAAGTGAGGTTTTGCAGATAGGTGCCGGTTTGGCAACAGATTAGTAAGGTGAAGTAGGAACTGGGAGAAAGGTGGCAGCATAGGTATTTCAATGCACATTAAAAAGAATGAATATGAGGTTAGACAGAAGCAGGAAAATATGTTAAAATAAATAATAGGTTCATAATTCTATAAAATGTCTTCTCTGATGAGCACAGGGACATAATCTTTAGAAGTAAACTTAGGCATGCCATTTAGGAATCAAGAAGGATAGTGAGAAGTTGGGAAACTCACCCCCCAAAAGCTATGGGTGCTGAGTCAATTTTTCAAGACTGAAATTGATACATTTTGTTTGGGTGTCAAAGGATATGGAGAAATGGCAGGTAACTGGAGTTGAACTACATAATAAACACAGTCTAATTGAATGGAACAGGCTTGAAGGGCTGAATGGCCTTCTGTTAATCTGTCCCAAGTCATGAAAACTGAAATAAGGTTTTTTGTGTAAAAGCTGGGTATTCAAAAACAAACTGCAAACTTATGTGGCCTACATTTATTTACAATACTTATCCTTCTCAGCATCTGCTATGCATTTTTAGGGAATTAAAGATATTCTATCTGAATTGAATTCACAACCAATATGAAGATTTTAAATTGCAAACTGAAAACAAAAGTGGTGGAAATATGCAAAACAATCCATACTTAGAAGGGGAGAATGATTTCAAATGAACAGAGCCACTTCTCCTCCATTGGACATTTGGGAATGCAAGTTTACAACATACTGTCATCTAAAGAGAATTTGGTGAGTTTCTGCTTCACGTATCTTGAAAGTACATTTTTGACCACAAAACCAAATAAGAAAGGAAAATGATTGGTGAATTCTGAACTGCTAACCATCCTGTTTACAAATCATCCAGCAGTTTGAAATAGCAGAGAAAGCAATGGCAACCCCATTGATGGCCAAGGCCTGCCAGATGTGACTTTCAAGAGAGAGTTTATATGGATACACTCCACCCAGTTGCAACAAATGACGCGCAGAGACATTCCAGTCATGGCCAAGAACATTTGGGGGGTGTGGGGGAGGGGTGGGGGATGGGAAATGCTTTTCCTAACCCCACAAAAAACCTGCAGCTGGCTGTCAGCTGCTGGGTAGGCCCAACCACTGGTGAGCCTTCCCTCTGCTGATCTCCAACGCGATTCACCTATTGAGATGCAGCCACTGGAATTCACTTCCCACTGGTTCAAGGAACTGCCTATTGGTGTGAACTGATCATTCAATCCACTGGGTGACCGTTACAGCTGCACTATTGCATCCATACCCATTTTGGTGGATCGTTCAAAATTGATTCCTCATTGCTATTTTTAAAATTGGACATCAATACTGAAGCATTATGAAAATAATAGCAAATTCATAAAGAAGGCTGAAGCTAGAAATAGCTTGAGGTACCAAGTGGATGCATCATTAAAGTAAATAATGCTGCCTTTCATTTTAAAAAGCACGATGGAGGCACTGATACAATAAATATTCCAAGCCAACTATGTTGGTATTTTTTTTCTCTCTCTTCCTACTTATATTTGACAATGATCTGCCGTACTTTACCAATCTTTGAGAGTTTGTCGCTTTTTGGTATAAAATGGAAAAATCTTCAATAAAAATATAATTAATTTTTTAATATAAAAAAGCATAATAAAAAAACACAAAGTGGAAGCGAGAAAACCAACAAGGTTACCAATAAGTAAATTTTCAGAAAAATGTGTTGACTAGAAGTTGGTATGTACAAGACTATGACCCATTTAGCTAGTCAAAAAGGTCGCATGTTATTTCTCAGACACCTCCATTGCTTTCTCTGCTAAATGTCTATCCAGCTAGCTCCTGAATGTGCTGAAATTAGATGGTAAATATGAACCGACGTGGACTCCAAGCAGTCAGTCAGGGGCCATCCAAATGTCCTGGCAAAAAGCTCGGTCCATTGTAACAGTTGGGTCTCATTCTAATTTGGCCAGCAGGCTGTGAGCAGAAAAGTTAAGTAAGCTGTAGGAAGAGATAAAGAGAGCATGAAGATCAGTAAAATAGAGTGAAAGATATCAATTTCAAACCAAGATAATGCACACCTGTCTATTTTCTGCTCTTTACTTTGTGAAGCTCCAGCAGTTCTATATGTGGATTGTTTAATACTCTGCCAGCGCTCCCTATCTTTTTTCGTGCACGGTCCGGGTAAGAATTGATTGACAGCAATTTTGGACTTGGACTGGTGCATCTGGGCCTTCCTCAAAGCAAGGTCGTCTTTCTCAATATCTGGAACTTTCTGTTCCTCCTCCTCGGATTCTGACTCATTGTCCTGATAGCTTGTCAGAAATGTATTCTCCCTGCGGAGGATGATATCTGGAGTGGTTTGCCCACAATTTTCATATTGTTGTTCTTGTCTACCATAAAGGGGCAAAAGCTGTAAATACTTGTCATCCAATAGAAACAACAGCATTTTTCAGCTTGGTAAGCATCAGGCTATGTGCTGTTAGCAGAAAGTCTTCCACACTCAAATACTATAAATGCAATTGTGAATATTCCTTCAATTTATATTTAGGTGAATTTTTCCCCATGCCTGTTTCCACACGCAGTGCTTTGCAACTTTCATTCCACTTTCATGCACATGCCATTTTATTCCACACTGGTAATAAAAGGATGATTTTCCAAGATGATCCAGCGACAAGCAATGCCTTGCGCAAAGTGAGTAATTTAGAAGAAATCCCAGGGTGGATCACTCGTGATTCCCCAAAGGCAGGATTCTCCAATCTCATCCATACCTGCCCCGCTGCCAGTGAGAACAGAGAATTTGGCACTCAGCCAAAACTCCATTCACTGTGGTGGCACCAGAGAATCCCAGCCATGGATGAGGTCGGAGGTTTCCGGCGTTGAGTTCAATTGTGTGCCAGTGATTTTCTGCTAAGCTGTTTACTGCATGTGATGTCCCATTGATAGCGCAACATCTTGGAAAAGCTGAGTTTTTATTGCAGTGTTTATCATGCATCTCAGCTAAAAACAAACTATAGGAGTCTTTGTAAGAGTTGATGCAACTATTGATAACAGTCACTGTCAATCATTTAGAAAAATATTAAATAAATATAAGGGAATTTATTTCCCTGCAACCATTAAACTAAAACTCCTTATCAATACAGTAAAGATCATGTGATCCAATGTTTGAGTCAGGTAGTGCAATATTACCAAAGACTGAATTGTGGGACACAACAGTGGACATTTGGACCTAGAAATGTGATCTAGCTTGAAAACCAGAAGGTGGGAGGGAGACAAGGCAAGGGCTGCATGATCCTGTTCATGGGGGCACAATGTGAAATTCATGCCCAAAGTCCACCATTCAATAAGATAATAGCTGATCTGACTGTGGCTTTAAATCCACTTTCCTGTTTGTCCCTCATAACTGTGACATATTTGCAGATCAAAAATCTCTGTAAACCTTGCACTGAATATATTCAATGATCCAACCTCCACTGCTCTTTGTAGAAGAGCAGTGGCAAGACGAATGACCCTCAGAGAGAAGAAATTCCTCCTCATCTCCATTGTAAATGGGGGAACTCTTTATTTTAAACTGTGCTCCCTTATTCTACATTCCCCACAAGGAGTGGGCAGGAGACATGTCCTCAGCATCTACCCTGTCAAACCCCCTCAAAATCTTATGGATGGATGGGCGGGGTGAGTCGGTAAAATCACGCAAAAGCCAAGAAATCAGGATCATGCCCGATTTGTTGTCTCTCTCAATTTTATGAGAACAGGATTCTTGGCGAGGTCAGCCTCTCGCCAGAAATGGGCGAGAAGCTGAATAATTTATTTAAATATATTTAAATGTTAATTTACATATGTTTAGTGAGCCTGGCACTCAATCATCTGGGCTCACTTGCCTCTATGGCCTCGCCGGGAGAGGTTCTTTCTGGCGAGGAAAACACCTGCTCCCCGTGAATGGGGAACAGTCCTGTTAGCCTCACTGGTGGAACTGGAGCCACTGAGGCCCCCCAGGGAGGTAGAGGGCAAGGGGCATGCCCCTTGGACAGTGCCAGCCTGGCACTTTGGCACTGCCTAGCAGGCACCTGGGCACTTTGCCAGGGTGTGGGGTCAATGGGTGTATGGCACCGATCGGTGGGAGGGGAGCACGCTGCGCACTCTGTAAAGGGATCGCATTGGGGAGGAGGGCTGCTGTTGCTCTGCAGTTGCTGTCAGATCAGGGGAGGGGCCTCCGATCAGTCTAGGCATCCCAGACTAGATGCCCATGCGCTGTGGGGCTTGCGATCAGCCGCAGGCCCCCACAATTGCGGGGAGGGGGGCTGGTTGAGGCTGCCTGCTCTCTGTCTGTCAGACCCCTACAGTTGCTATTGAGCATGTGCAGAAGCAGAGGTCTGCACATGCGCAGTAGCTCCCTCTACAGGCTACCTGGTGAATTAAGTCCAGCCCACTGCCTGTAGCAGCTAGAAACATCCAGACCATGTTTTCAGTGACTAAGTGCGTAAGATTGGGTGTGAAAACATGCCCAAAAAACAGATCAGGAACTCTCCCTTTTTCACGCTAGCTGGACACTTAAAATCAATCTTGTAAAGTTGCACCCTATGGCTCGAATTTTACATGTACGCCCGCCCCAGAATCGGGTGGGCGATGCTCACAGAACGGAATTCACTGTTGGCCTTGGGCAGGGTTTTACAAGCCTCACCCGAGCACAGTCGTAAAATATCGGCCTCTATGTTTCAATAAGATCACCACTCATTTGTCTAAGTTCCAATGAATATATATCCAACCTCCTTAACCTTTCCTCATAAGACAACCCATTCATCCCAGAAATTAGCCTAACGAATCTTCTCTGAATTATTTGCAAAGCAAGAATATCCCTCCTTAAGTAAGGAGACCAGGAGTGGAATTCTCTGGCCATTCACACCAATGGGATTCTCCCATCCCGCTGCAGTGAACAGAGATTTGACTGAGCGCCAAACTCAATGTCTTCTCTGGTGGTGATGGTGGTAGTGGGGCATGAACGGCTGGAGAATTCCAGCCCAGAATTGTACAGTGAACATCGGGAAACATGGCCTGTCACAGATAGGGAGAGGAGACAATCGCATCATGCTTTCACTTGTGATATTTTCCGCTTTTGTCACCGAACCTGCCTGACATGAAAAGGAGCGGAAAATCCTGGCCAATGTGCAGAAGCTATGAGGATAGGATGCCAAAGATGCCAGCTCACTGGAGAGCAAGATCACACTCTGGCTTGCTTTGCAGAGGACTCAAGTGCCGACTTCAAGGGCCAAAGCTACAGAAGGTTAGGAGAATACACCAGGAAATGCACTGAGTAGTCTGCCAGTAAGCTTGCACACATGTTTCAGAGCAATGAAGAGTCCAGATTCTACTTGTGTCAGGCTTCACACAGAGCCTGGTCATTACTCTGCCCAACATGGGGCAAGTGGTCAATTCCATGAGCGAGACAGTGGCATCCATGACGATGAGGCCTCTGCCAACAGCTCTATGGCTCTTTTTCCATACCTACTCCTCCCTCAGCCCCAAAGGCAAACCTATCAGACCACCCATGACTGCAATAAACCTATTTTCAAAATATAAACTGCCCAGCACCAGCACAAAATTATTCCTAAAAGACAGTACCCACTTGAAGAATTCAGAAAATAGCCAATAAAAGGCCTAAATGTTAACTGGCAAATTAAGAGGACAAACCAGTAACTAACCCATGTGGGCGGCACGGTAGCACAGTGGTTAGCACTGCTGCTTCACAGCTCCAGGGACCTGGGTTCGATTCCCGGCTTGGATCACTGTCTGTGTGGAGTTTGCACATTCTCCTCGTGTCTGTGTGGCTTTCCTCCGGGTGCTCCTCCCACAGTCCAAAGATGTGTGGGTTAGGTTGATTGGCCATGCTAAAATTGCCCCTTAGTGTCCTGGGATGCGTAGATTAGAGGGATTAGTGTGTAAAATGTGTAGGGATTTGGGGTAGGGCCTGGGTGGGATTGTGGTCGGTGCAGACTCGATGGGCCGAATGGCCTCTTTCTGTACTGTAGGATTTCTATGAATGGTTGACCCTTGTAGAACATTGCAACAGGGTCCTTGTTGACTATTATTGGCATGATTTGCTGGATGATTTTATCAGATTGCAAGTAAGGCATAGGGGCTCATAAAAACAGTCCTGCAACTAATATAGGACCTGGATATAAATATTAGTTATATCAGCACAACCTAATTTTGCACTTCTGATGCAGAACACAACCTGCCATTTTGAACCCATTTCATGCCTGGTGCAGTATGGTGTAATTTCTTGGTGCAGAAAACCTGGAACACTGACATAATCTTCTTGTAAGAAAGTTGTGTTTGACTTGCAAATATAAATAATTTTATAGAGAATAAGAGTGTAAAGAATAAAGTGGTTTAAAACATGGGGTCTACATACTATGAGTAACAGCTCAAACTTTATTCCTTGCCATTTTCTGCATTTATTAATATAGGATTATAATCTCCACTGGGCGTGCAGTGCAGTCAAATCCAATATTACTATAGTTCAAACCGTATAATCCAGTGAGAGTCTGCCTGCTGATATGTGCTGCTGGCAAAATGATTATCCTTAAAAACTGAATATGACCAGTATATGCCTGTATATAGTGACACTTTCAAGGTTGAAATAATTTCACTTTCATACTAGGTGTTACTCTTTGGGATATTTTCCACTCGGCAATCCTACAGGAAGCTTTATGTCCCAGTGGATCTGTGACACAATTTAGCCAATTGCTCAGTGCTAGTCCAGGCTCAGGATATCTTTCACAATATAATTCCCATCAACTGAAGCACTCAATGAGTATGATGGAGTCAGGAAGTCATGAAACACACATTTATTTACCCAATTCTATATTTGACATCACTTCCCTCCACATAATATTGTAATGCACATTTACCCATATTAAATGCAATTTTGTAAGTGTGTGTCGCCCCCTCGTCTGCTGAGAAAACAGTGGGAATTTGAGCACATGCCTCTCATGACGTTCTATCCATTAACATTTCCAATATGTGTTTTGATGGTAAGGGTCTGTGCTGTGAATAAGAACTTCTAAAATCATCCCTATGGCAGCACGATGGCACAGTGGTGAGCATTGCTGCCTCACAGAGCCAGGGACCTGGGTTCAATTCTGGCCTTGGGTGACTATCCGTATGAAGTTTGCACATTTTCCCTGTGTCTGCATGGGTTTACTTCAGGTACTTTGGTTTCCTCCCACAGTCCAAAGATGTGGTGGAACGGTCATGCTAAATTGCCCCTTAGTGCCTAAAGATATGTAGGTTAGGGGGAGTAGCCCTGGTAACTGAGGGGGCTGCGACATTCTATGTCAAAGAATCAACTCCTAGACATGACTAACAAGAATATGTTCATTAACTGATGACACGGTTATATTACTACGTTAAGGCTTGAGCGCTACAGTGACAAACATTTCTATCAAACTGTTAGTTGTATAAATGGTGCCATCCTAGGGTGAGTAATCCAGCCAATATCTGTAGTACTTATCTATTGTGATTTAAATATTCAAATACAGCACAATAGTCATTAACCAAGAATTTTGCTACATTAATGCAGAAAATTGCTTGATGTGAATTTAGTAACATGGCCAAGCCAAAATGTGCATTAACCAGCGCACTTAGATTATACTGACACATTCCCCAGCTTCATCACGGATTCCTATTATACCATGTCAAAATCAATCATTCAAAATCATTAAAAGCATCATTCTAAACCAAAACCCTTCAAATGAATTTTCATTTTCCATGTTAAAAGCACATTAATTAACCACCTTCAGATTTCATTAAAATGAAATCACCTTGTGTTTAAATATTTTCTCTGATCACAATTTCCCTCATGTTCAGTTCAAAGATTACTCATATCGGAACACCATGGTATAATAAAACCCAATAAAGCAACAACACATTGCGCCTCAGCATAGAATCTCATGCCTTTGTTTCACGCCTATGAGAGCTCAACTCCACACTGCTGACCTGCAATATCGCTTCGATGCTGGCATGACTGTGATACCAGCTTTCTGAATTCGTTTCAACTTCTTAATTTCTTCTTCATCCTTCCTCTCCCATTTTGCACCTTCTGTAGATGCTCTGTGCCCTGGGTCTTCTGCCACAGAATCTTGCAGCTGCTTCTTGAGACTGTCTGTATCTCCAATTGGAGCTGGTTCACATTTCACTGCTGTCTTGGAATCATCAATTCCTTGAACTTTGAAAAATGTAGATGGTGTCTCAGCAAAATCCTCATCCTGACAGGAGTCTTCATTTTGCTCTTCTTCAATAGTCTCAGGGTGACTATGACTAATGAGTTATATGATATATATTAAGGCAAAAAAGTTGTAGATCTTATACAAACACCCAGTTTACATTGTAAGCAGTGTCACAGATCATTTATATCCTTCACTGGGATATAGTTTAACTTCAAGTACCCTGTCATTGGATAAAGGCAAAAACCAATGGAGGGGATCTCTTATACCATTTGAAATTATTACCTTAGCAACAGGCTGCTAAGATAGTAGCTAAGTGAAGCTCAGCTACTCCCTTTTCACAGCAACATTTTCAAAATGTTGTAGAGTATGAGCTGGATTTACAAGTTTCAAGCTGAAGGTTGCTCTGTTTCAGTACTAAGAAATGAACATTGCTGAGACTATGGCATCCTTCTCCTTGATGGTCAACATGCTTTACAGTGAGGATTCTTTCTCTCAAAAACTGGAATAATTGAATATAAGCAAACAATTTGACAATAATGTCTATTCAGCAGACTAATAATTTTACCACAGCTGAACTATTTCCAAATGCATTCATGTTGATTCTTTTTATTGCAATTCAAATGAAGGGCGAATTGCTGTGTCAAAATTCATGATGATGGCACAGTCATTTTCATTGGACACTAATGTAAGATATTTTCTACTGAGCAATAACAGGCAGCTATGGGCTTTGCCAGGATTGGAAAGATGGTCCAGTTGAACAAAGCCATCCAATGAGCAACAAAAACTATTTACAATCAGACCAAAATGTCTAGATTTATAATTAAATCACAATGTATAGCTCCTCAAGTCAATGTAAAGGCTTAGATCACGTGAATGTTATTTAGTACTGGTAATTCACAAAAAAACGACCTAATGATGTGACTTACCTGAAAGGTCGCTCTGCTCCTACAGGTGAGGTAGTGTTGCTCCAACTCTTCCGATAAGTTTCTCCTCGCTCTGCCCGCTTTTTCCGAAGAGGTGCTGGCATATAGGCTGTATGGTTGCTCTTGTTGGGTAAGTACTGGTTAAAGGGCAAGGATGATTTGGGTTCACTGCAGGAAGTACGTCTTACAGACATGTCGTCTCGCTTCACATCGGGCGCCTTCTGTGTTATATCTGATTCAGAGTCACTGCCACGACCTTTCAGAGTATCCAAAAGAATATTGTCAGAAAATATCATGTCACTTTGTTGTGACACATTTTAGCAATGCCTAAATTAAGTTACAGACCAATGGTACTCGAAAGGTAATCTGTCTCCTTTTCACCTGTAGCTTGTCAAATCTAATGTCCTGTGTGTGCCTGAGCCTCCACTCACACACTCTCCACACTCTGAAATGCAGTGCTAATCAGGACTGTCCTGTTTCCTTTCTTTATCCTGCCTTCTATAAATAAGTTGCAAAGGAATGATATCAAGAAGCAGGATAATCCCAATTTCTATACAGCAACTGAAATGGTCCTAATGAAAAATATCCATTGATCCAACATGTCCTAATACACCCGTAGTGTAGCATCTCACGGTAATCCTGAAATTGCCCTTGTGCAAGATTCTCGTTCGTACAATGGTCCTTGTCAATGCATTTGTAACATACATCCTGGAATGAGAGGTACATTCCACATTTAAAAGTCACTTTTTTTCTCTCTACTATACCTTAAATTTCTGTACAGAAGAATAGACCTTCTATAAACAGCCCTACTCAGACCACCACCACATTTGTAAGAAGGAACTTTGTTCTGATTGTGAACAGCCTTAGTTAAGCATGTTCCATTATTTTCTAAAGTGTATGTTCTTACTACTGCCCAAATTCTGCCAACTTTTTCACACAAACTGCTGCCTGCTTTGTTATTTTCTTCCAATAGGTGAAAAAGAAACCTCCCATTGCTATCTTTTCATTCACACAACCTCACTGGAAACACTATCTAGGATAAGGGCTGTATATGCTTCATTTCCCAAACTCAATCATTTAAGTGTATGTTTTCTTTACTTACACTGGGTAAGATTACATACTTTGTAATTGTGTCCCTGCTTTAAAAAAGTCTCATTGGCATTTCTGGGGTGGGTGTTTTCTGCTTTTCAGTCTCGGACTTTTACTGGGCTTGCTTTTGGAAAGCACACAATTTGTTACAATTGATAAAGCACATTGTAAACAGCAGGACAATTCATTCAGCTTTTTTGTCAATGGTTATTCAGTCAGATACAGTTATTGTCAAATATCACCTTTCGCAGATTAGGTTCACATGCATATCATATTAATGGGTCAGTTATATTTCCGTTTACATCAATGTAAATCTTTTTGGCATTGTATCAACACAAGCTTCATAGTGTAATGTGGGTGCCAACCTGCCCAAACTCAGCTTAGCAAAGTGGTATGAAGCCTCCAGGATACTCTTTCATGTTACTTCAGTTTCATGCTTATTTGTGTACAACTGAAGCCCAATGTGAAGTGATGTTTAAAATTTGTCATGTTAGCAAGGATGACATTTAAACTGCAATCCAATGGCATGTACGTGCACAAGGTTTGTGTACGCAGGGCAGCATTGTCCCTCATCTGAGAGCAATATGGGAAATGCCGGTATAATTGAGCTTTGCTGGCCCCATGTAACTCTGAAGTACAATGATGAACTATAGCCCCATATACCCATACGCGTCTTTATAGATTTATACTGTGCACTCACAGCTGCAAACAGTCCCAGGCTTACAACAAACTGCTGAGCTTGCATGTAGCAGATACCCTCCTGGGACATTATCACTACCTACCGTCACTACTTCCTCTAAGTATCACCTCAGGTGATGGAGTCTGTTGTGACCGTGATCCAAATGAATCCAGACTATCAAAGGAATCATCCCTGGTATGTCTGGGAGGTGACAGGGAGTCACTGCGTTCAGAGTCCCAGCTGTCAATGTAGCCACTATCACGGATGCTTCGTTTTGGACTGTCCGTGTCTTCCATCTCCTGGTAATAGGCAGAACATGGAATAACTCATTACGATAGACATTGATTTTTTTTTTAGAAATTACTTACCCCAATCTTCAAGGGTTAAAAAAGGAAACAAAATCAGTCTTCTATTTGTGTATCACGGTCCAAAGATTACATTGGCTGTGTTTGGTACAGTTTTGCACATTCCAACGTCAACTTTCTCCGAATAAAATATCCTTTCGTTTTCTAACGGCTCTCCAAACAGTGACAATCAAGTTGTGCCCTTCACCCATTCACCCAAACCCTGCCTGTGGCCGTTCCCAGAGCACAGTGACAATCTGCGGATTGCAACGTAACCAAGTTTGTGCTCAACCTTCCCTCCCGACTAAATAAATTCCTGGATTAAGGAGAAATAGCTTTCAGAGGTAATCAGCAATGAAAATATGCAAAAGCTTTTCCTCTTCCCTTTTAAAAAAATCATTCCAGCACTTTGCTGCTCGCCAGCTATTGGCTTTGAAGGCTATGAGCGCACTTGCATCTGACCCGCACGGTCGGAGCATTGAGAACAATCGCTGCCTTTCACAGTCCCTGATTAGGAATTCTTTCCAAGGCAAGAAGCCCATACTAAATACTGCAACTCTAGCCCAAGGAAAGGTCAATGGAAGCCATCCTATGCTGCACTCAGCCCAATGCTATAATAAACCCCTTGTCTCAATTAAACATCACTTGAACATTAATTGCAGCAGCAAATAACCGATCAGCACACGTATATTCAAAAAAGGTCTCAGTTTCACCTTACACACGTATATGATTTTGGATTATTTATGACAATTTAATCATTGCATTTTCCATGGCTGAAATAAAAGTTGTGCCTGATAGCTCACCACAGCGGTACTAAGTTAACAAGAAATTACACACGGTTAAAATACAGTGGTGCTCTTGTTCGCTTCTGTGCTCATTTCACGTGGCCTAATGACTTAGTGCTTTCCACATTTGGTTACAGTTGTTATCTACCTCACAAATACATTTATTTTAACTCTTAGATTAAGAAAGTTAGAATTACAGCAAGTGATGAAATTATATCACTGTGAACATTTGAGATGTTTTTAATGACTCGCTCAGTACCTCCTTAAAAAAAACATGGTTATGAATGAAGGCAGTATTTGCCAAATTTACTGTTATTCAGTATTGGGAATTAAACAACTTTCACTCTCTTCCTCCAGTTCTGAGAAAAGCATTAAAAAAAAACTATGTAATTAAAAATGTTGAAATCACTGGAAGTATTCATCATGTAAGTTCGAAACTAGTTACATGAAATAATTTTTGGGGATATTATTGTATGAACACCTGATATGTTTGGATCAAATTCTTTGATCCACTATTCTAACAGAAGCTGCTGTACCATTGCTACGTTACATTTCATATGATTGAATTGGTAATGAATACATCAAGCATCTGTGAAATAATATCACAGAGCATATTTTATACACCTGGGTTTTTTTTCTCCCTCTATTTTTAATTTTAATTTTAAAAGTTGAATGTTTTATATGGACTTTGCCCACATTGTGTTAATAATAGGATTGAAAATGAGCAGTATGTTAGGTCAAGCTGATAGTCCTGTACAGTAATAGTAAAGATACTTGACAGTACAAACTTCCAGCATTAAGGAAAAGCACACACACATACACAGACTCACACACAGTGCCTCACACACGCAGTCTCACACACACACACACACACACACACACACACAGCGTCTCTCACACGCAGTCTCACATACACACAGCTTCTCTCACACACAGGGCCTGATTTTACCATCAAGTTGCGCCGTTTTCGGGCGCGAAAACTTGGTAAAGTCGGGCATGAGGTGGGTAGCACGATCCGCACCCACCTCCATGCCGGTTCCCCCTTTATCAATGCCCAAAAATGCATTTGCATGCATTTAAATTGACTTAATGGGCTGCATGCCCAACCTTACCGGCATTTCCCCCTTTATCATTGCATTTGCCCATCCAGTATCGGCATGAAACAGACATGCTCTACAAAAGTCCGATTTGGGTGCTCCAGTTAGGAAGAAGGTAAGTACTGAGCGTCCGACGGCACCCTGCTTAAGATCGGTGGGAGGGGGGAGGGGTGGGGGGAAGGTGGGTCCGACAGCTCTCTGCCTGCCACTCTGCCTGAGATCAGTGAGGGGGAAGGGGCAGTCGGCTGCCACTCTGCCTGAGATTAGTGAGGGGAAGGGGTATCCGCTGCCACTCTGCCTGTGATAATTGAGAGGAAAGGGGGGTCTACTGCCACTCTACCTGTGATCAGTGAGGGAGAAGGGGGGTCCGCTGCCACTCTGTCTGTGAACATTGAGAGGGAAAGGGGGTCCGCTGCCACTCTGCCTGTGATCAGTGAGGGAGAAGGGGGGTCCGCTGCCACTCTGTCTGTGATCATTGAGGGGAAAGGGGGAGGTGCCGCAATCGGTCTGGATGGTCGAGGGGGTGGGGGGATAATGGGGTCAGTAATGTTGTGGGGGTGGGACAATGTGTGTGGGGCCAGGGGGAGGCATTATCCGGCCTGGGAGGGGTGTGGCAGGGGAGCTGCATTCTATCTTTTTTTTAATGCAAGTGCAGTTGGAGGCTCCGACCGGAGCTGCAGGAATTCGGGTGCGTTAAGCCCCGCCCACAAGCTTGTGCAGCGCGATTGGGAATTGCTGGTATTTTTTCAGGCAGAGTGCGTATGGGGGCGCCTGAGAACGGGTCTAAAAGTCGGATCTGAAACACTCCCAGTTTCAAGTCCGCCCAGAACTTAGAATCAAAATGGTAAAACAGGGCCCACAGTCTCACACACATAGCGTCACACACACAGTTTCACACACACACAGTGTCTCTCACATGTGGTCTCACACACACAGTTACACGCACATAATAATACACACACATGCATATTACACACACAATCTCACACACACACCCTGCCCGTCTCATACACGCACACGCACACACACACAGCACAATATTGTGCCTGTGTTTATTGCGAGTGCAAACAGTGATGCGGGTGGAAAATATTGTGAGAGTCAGAAAACAAGAATCTTTGTGACGAGATCTCATTTTTTGATTTTCCCTGTCCCTCGCTGGTAACATAACAAGGTCCTTGCCCAGAAAGGTGGCGAACCTTATTTCAATAAATTAACATCTCATTAAAGGGCTTCCCCACCATATTGTCCCCACATTAGGAATTCCCCCCTCGCCAGCGTGATGTCACATCAGCAAGATTTAGAACAGGTTTTGAAAAATGTGAACCAGGTGAATGGAACCCATTAAAGGTGTACATTTAAGTATAATCCCTGGAGCGGGTGGGAAAGAGGGAAGTGCAGCACCGTGGCACTACTTCCTAGCACAGCCCTGGGGGAGGGGGGCTCTATGGAGCTCCAATGGGGGTGGGGGGGTTCCCCTTATCCGCCTGGGGGTCCCCTTGTGCACGTGGACAAGGTTCTTCATTTCTTATTGGAGATCGGGGAGCCAGTATAATGGCGTGGGCCACACCTGCAGATTTGGCAGGAAACGCGCACGCAGCACGTGTGCATGCACGCACATGCACAAGTGAAATCATGCATGAATACACATGCACACGCACGCACACGCATGCACCATTGTTTATTACCTTTTGGATCAGAGACAACAGTCCTTCAAATTCTTTCAGGTTCAGTGTGGGCCCACTGTAGGATGTGCAGCAGTTTGCTGTTTTTCCCAGCCAGTAAATAGTGATTAAGACCTGAGGGATATAAATGATTTCAGTGAATTTTGATGCACAGTGCTGCTAATAGTATAACATCATGGTCTCATTAAAAGAATGTGCTGTATTTGGAAAACTCTTTATTGCCATAAAATAAGCATTTTCATTAACATCCAGGTCGGAATTTAATGAGGGCAGTGGGGGCGGGATGCCCGCCACCAAATGGCCCCTGCCAACCCAATGTCCAGAAGTCCTAAAAGAATTAAGTTCCTAATTGGCAGCAGGAACACTGTCGTCAGGGCTCCGGCTCCATAGACAGCAATTAATTGCAGAACTTAACCCAACAGGGTGGGAACCCTACCCTGAAAACGGTCGCTGGTTCTTCACCAGGGATCATTGCTGTAACTGTGGAGAAAGACAAATGAAATGGGATAGGGGTTGAGGGAAGGGATCATTAGCCATAAGGGTAGCGGGATCGAAGGAAAGGACAGGGAGTGGCATTCAGCAGGCAACACCTTCCCAATTCAGGGTCCCTTGATCGAGAACTGAGTGCCTTTTAACCTCTTGATCGGCGAGACTAGGATAATCTCTCCACATGCCAAGTTCTCCACCTGCCGCTGGTTGAATTTCAGGGTCTTAATTGGCACCTAGATGAGCAGGCTACCCTAGATATAATCATCACTGGTTCGCATTCTCTTGCCTGATCTATTGGCTCCCCCTTTGCCACAGAATGTCCCTCCGGGAGGGAGGCACCTATAGCAATTGATAATGCTAAGGCCTTGAACCAATTAATTAAACCTAACATTAAGAGAATATTTCATTGCAGGGCTTCCCCCAGCAGAATGGAAATCCTACCTCAAGAGCTGCTGGCCAATCAGAGGCCAGCAGTTCTCCACCACTGGTTCAGTATCCCTCAATGGAGCCAGACACTATATTAGTGCAGTGGAAGCATGCGCCTTAAAAGCTCACTAAAGTTCCAAAACTTACTTAAAGCAAGAGCTCCCGATAATGTCATTAGAGTGTTTGAGCAACACTGCAGGTAGTTGCTTTGTCGTGCAGAATTTGAACATTGCTGAAAAGAGCGACATGTTGCCAAAGCTTTTCATCTTGCACTCATCAGGACAAATGCAGGAAAGGTAAATTTCAAACCATCACAACAGTTTATACTACAGGGGAAAAGCATTCTGATTGGTTGGCAAGTTGACACTTATTAGCCGACGTGTTTTTGATTGGCCAACGTGTTGCCATGGAGAAAACAACGAGGACAATAGGTCCCCAAGCTCCTTGTTATTTCAAAAAAGGTGCAAGGCTTGAAAATATTCCTTTTGTTTGCACTGACAGTCAATTTAAGATAATCAAATCAAGCTTGCAACGTGGCTTATTTCGGCTTGCTACAAGTGACATCCATTCATATGCATAGACCCTGCAAGCAAAAGCCAGTACTCCTGCCTGCCCCCAATCCTTTGTTGCACTCAAAACATGTCATGCATTATGCACTAACAGGGCTACCAAAATATTTAAATGTGCTGAAGTTACATTTTTTGCATGAGATCAGCTCATTTCAGCATAGCTCAAGTTGCTGTGGACAGGACATTGCGGAAGGTTAAAAGTTCTGCAACTTAATATATTCTCGCTAACCTCCATTGTGCATTAACTATACAAGGACACAGTAGGCCCAAGATGGCTGAGCATAATCATGATGGGTGATGTTGCCATATGCCATCCTCTAAAGTACACTCTTAATTTATATTAAAGAGAAACAAAAGCTATAAGAGAACTCATCCCGATTTGCTGGTCTCTTACAAATTTCAATTTTCCTACAACTTTCACAATAAAGATAATTGAAAAAAAAGCAAGCGGAAGATCATTTTAAAAAGTTAAAAGATTGACAGAGGGGAAGCCGTTCTGAGGTGATTGTGGGGGGAGGGGGGGTTTCTTCAATGCTCATGGCCCTCTCTTTGAATAGAAGAATACTCCCCCCACTTGGACTGTTGCTGGGATGTTGCCTGCATTCAGCTGGCAGCCTCCACAACCCACCTGGAGAGAGGTGCATTGGCCATTGGCAAAATGCCCTTAATAGGGTAATGGAACATTGAAATTTGCTACCTGTCTCCTTGTGGGGTGCAGCCTGTCTGAGGCCGGTCCCACTGTTAATAAGGTTCCCTGACGGCAAGACATAGTGAAGGAGCCAAACCAGCATAGCTTTTCCTTGATTTCACCACCATTCCCAGTGATCCGGCAAAATTCTTCCTAGTGAATCAGGGGGTCACTGACCTTAACTTACCCAACACTGAATGCCTAAACATTCAACATTCATAGAATATAAGAGGAGGGAGGTCATGCTGGAACTGTATAAAACGCTGGTTATGCCACAACTGGAGTACTGCGTGCAGTTCTGGTCACCACATTATAAGAAGAACATGATTGCACTAGAGAGGGTGCAGAGGAGATTTTTACCAGGATGCTGCCTGGGCTAGAGGGTCTGACCTATGAGACTGGGGCTGTTTCCTTAGAGCAGCAAAGGTTGAGATAGATTATGAGGGGCATAGATAGGGTGGATAGGAAGGCACTTTCTCCAGAGAGGAGTCAATAACCAGGGTCAAGAGGGGAGTTGAGGAGAAACCTTTTCACACAGAGGGTGGTGGAGAGTCTGGAACTCACTGCCTGAAAGAGTGGTTGAGTCAGAAATTCTCATGTCATTTATGAAATATTTAGATATTGACTTGCACTGCTGCACTGGAAAATGAGCTTAGTGTACAAAGAACAAAGAACAAAGAAAAATACAGCACAGGAATAGGCCCTTCGGCCCTCCAAGCCTGTATCGATCATGATGCCCTAACTAAACCAAAAGAAACCTTTTGCCTTTACTCAAACCGTATCCCTCTATTCCCTCACTATTCTTGTACCCATCCAGATGCCTCTTAAATGTTGCTAATGTGCCTGCTTCCACCACCTCCTTTGGCAGAACATTCCAGTGGTCAAATCTTGGTTGACTGACATAGACACAATGGGCCAAATGGCCTTCTTCTGTGCTGTAAATGTTAATGAATCTATGAAAAATTATTTCCCTCTGGTCCTGGGCAGTGAACAAATGATAGCCTACATATTCCAACCTTCAAGTAATGGCTATGATCGAGATTTCTTGCTTAAATATTAAACATGTTTTAATTTGTGTTTCTGGGGATCACAATGCATAATTAAACAGTAATCTGTTGCTTCTGGTGCCAGCAGCATGGAACCTTTGTGATGCTTACTAACTTCAATGATAATAGTGTCCAGCTAGAGCAGAGCTTGCTGCTGAGTGGCTGCTCGCCTGAGAAGGGAGCAGAGTTGCGATAGCTTGCACTGCTTAGTTCAGACTGCACCTCTTGCACAGGAGACACATTGCAGCTGAAGCAGGTGCTGGAAGTAATTCTCAAAGTATTTTTAACATGGGTAATACTAAATAATTTCACAATATGACAGACAGCAGGCACCAAGATTTTGCGATGCTGCACTGGAGGCTTTGGTCAAGGAGGTTGAGAGGAGAGATGTCACACAGCCGTAGTGGGGAAGGAGGCCCTCTGGACAAACATTGCCAAAACAGTGGAATCAGGCAACCATGGCGGTTGTGCCAGGGGCTGCGGACTGAGAACCTGGATGTAGTGTCATAAAAAAAAAAATAACCTCACCTGAGTGGTCCAGATCAATGAATGTATCTTCAAATGCCACAACACTTAAACACACTGCACTCACTTCCCTCTCTCCTGCAGGACAAGGTAGCATATAACAGGGGGTGGCAGGACTTAACTTGGAGGGGGTCAAGTGCAGCTGCATGTCTGACACTGCTGGAGGGAATGGTCATTGCCATCACTGCAGCAGACATGGCTGAGATTTTGAACAGCGATGGGGCTTGAAACATCAACCCTCCTACCTAATACAGCTTTTCAGATCTCACTTTCCCACATAACGCAGTACCTTCCCAATTACAAACTATAAATGAGGTAAACATGCACCTCTTGCTTCCCATCTCAGCATAACTCTATCTTGTGTCTTTCTCCTTTCAGATAGCGAAGAATTAAAAACCTGGCCAGGCAATGCTGGAAGAGCAAGAGATGGAAGGGAGTGGTGAAAAAGAAACATTGTCACACAATCTCACATTGGCAGTCACCAGTTCAGATATTGACAGTGCATACTTAAGAAGTTGGCTTAGGTGCTGTACATGGTGAGAAACTGAGCACAAATAGCCTGCAAACAATTCAGGAGACAAGGGCATGAGCTTTCCAGCTTGCCAGAAGGAGATGCATTAAAAGACCCGTCAGGAAGTCTATGGATCCATGTCAAGACAGTTAGAAGTTTAACAACACCAGGTTAAAGTCCAACAGGTTTATTTGGCAGCATAAGCCACACAAGCTTTCGGAGCTCCAAGCCCCTTCTTCAGGTGAGTGGGAATTCTGTTCACAACAGGGCATATAAAGACACAAACTCAACTTACATGAATAATGGTTGGAATGCGAATACTTACAGCTAATCAAGTCTTTAAGATACAAACAACGTGAGTGGAGAGAGCATCAAGACAGGCTAAAAAGATGTGTATTGTCTCCAGACAAGACAGCCAGTGAAACTCTGCAGGTCCAGGCAAGCTGTGGGGGTTACAAATAGTGTGACATGAACCCAATATCCCGGTTGAGGCCGTCCTCGTGTGTGCGGAACTTGGCTATCGGTTTCTGCTCAGCGACTCTGCGCCGTCATGTGTCGTGAAGGCCGTCTTGGAGAACGCTTACCCGAATATCAGAGGCCGAATGCCCGTGACCGCTGAAGTGCTCCCCATCAGGAAGAGAACAGTCTTGCCTGGTGATTGTCGAGCGGTGTTCATTCATCCGTTGTCGCAGCATCTGCATAGTTTCCCCAATGTACCATGCCTTGGGACATCCTTTCCTGCAGCGTATCAGGTAGACACCGTTGGCCGAGTTGCAAGAGTATGTACCGTGTACCTGGTGGATGGTGTTCTCACGTGAGATGATGGCATCCATCTCAAAAACCATGGAGGAGTCTGACATCAACTTGGCCCAGGGCTTTTCTCAGAGCTTGGAGTTGATTCTTTCTACTTTACCATCCACCAGGCCAGTGACAGCACTGGAAAAGAATGTTGGTCAGGTTGCAATAGTGACGATTTGTAAAATACAAGCTGCAAAAACATGCATAATAATCCTGGAAATAGTGGCCAAATCCATTAGAAAACTTGCAGACACATCCATTTTGGAACATCTGAGGTTGATGGCTCAGCTTCCAATTCAGCACGAGCAGAAGCCACCCAATCTTTGCGGAGGAAGATCAGGCTGAAGTCATGTCAAGGTCAGCTTGCTGCCAGGCAAACTCAGACTACAGCTATTATGACTGCACATACCAGTGTGCAAAGGGGCTTGTATAGTTTAACTAATCCAGTAATCTGTCTTTCAACAGATGACTAGGATGAGTGAGGTGCTGCCCAGGGGAATGGTTGTTGTTCCGTGGAACGCAAGTCTGCTGTCCTCTTTCAGGAACACTGCATCCACCATCCACATCACCGACACATTACCTTGGTTTTGCCTGTCAGCCAGCTCAGATCGCTGTCAGCTAAATAGAGATGTTGCAGTGTGAAGCCAGGCCCTCAAGGCCCAGAGCTGCTTGAGGTCATCCTCCAAGGACATCTGCAATCTTCCCCAGTGAAAGTCAGCAACCTTCTAACAGCTATGCTGCAGTCACATAGTTAGTACTGCATAGGAGAACTAGGATAGGCAAAGGTACAGAGAATGCGAAACATTAACAGGGTGTAGAATGGAGATTAGATGGTATTTATATGCATAATGGCATGATTTAGGTTGGAATGTTTACTTTGTGTTGATTTTTATTTTTGTATTGCGGCCAAGCAGACACTGTGATGATCAGTAACAGAGAGACGGTAAATTGTGGGACTGGCAGAGTTGCATTTACTAGTATTGCAATCGAATTAGTCGATCACAGACAGCCCAACCAGAAAGAGTTTTAGTTGATTCCCTCCTGTCTACCTTTTCTACCTCTTCTTCCTGCTCCTCAGGCGCCTGCTTGTATCATTGGTGACAAGGGGTTGTAACTTCAATGTGGGGGCAGGAAATGGAAGTTAGGAAAAAGCAAAATACTGCAGATGCTGGACCTCTGAAATAAAAACAGGAAGTGCTGAAAAAAAAACCTCAGCAGATCTGGCGGCACTTGTGGAGAGAGAAACAGAGTTAAGGACCAAAGTTTTCTGACTGTTTCCACCAGTGGGATCTTCTGGTCCCGCTGACGGTGGCAGAGCCCCACCCACCCACGAGTTCTTCAGTGGCAGAGGATGCAAATAACTGGAAAACCCGTTAATAGCGCGGGACCAGAAGATCTTACCACCAGCCAATATTGGACTGCCTCCACCACTTAAAATACATTACAGAGGGGGCGGAAAATCCCACCAAACATTTCAGGTCTAATATAACTCCTCAAATTAAACAGAGGTTGAAGCTGTTTCAGGCTTGTGAGCCTAGCCCAGGGGGAGTGGGGGGGGGGGGGGAACAGAAATGAGTCCGGAGGACCTCTGACAATGCAGCACTCCTGCAGTACTTCACTGAAGTGTTAGCCTAGATTAAATTTTATCACTGAGGAAGATGATGAGGGATTGTGCATCGCTGTCACATGCAAAATCAGTTCATTCATGAATTTGGCTATGGCCATTCGGTTGATATGAGAAGAATGGAAGCTGGATTACAAGGATGTAGACAGGATTTGAACAGGAATTTGGAGGTGCTGGAATGGGGATTAGGAGGAACTGGAATGGAAATTCGAAAAGGGCTCTGGAGGTTCTGTCTTTCAGCAGAGACATTAAACTGAGAACATACTAATCCTTTCCGCTGGATGCCAAATATCCCACAGCATATTTGAAGAAGAGTCGAGCAGTTCCATGAATGTGCTGCTCACCATTTATCCATTAAGCAATGTTCCCAGAATAAATTACTCGGTCCCTGTGACATACCAGTGACTATATTGCACAAGAATTAATGCAACAAGAATTTGGAGGGATTTGCAGAGGGAATTGGAGGGGGATTGGGATGGTCAAGAAGTTGGGAGATGATAATTTTAGGGACCATAAAGTGAAAAGGGAGATTGGCATTGGAGCAGCAGTAGGAGGGGATGGAGTCTTCAAAAGTGGGAGCTGATGAAAGCTGATGAGGCGGGGTGAGTAAGGGGTGTTGCTTTGCCTGATATTGAGAACCATTACATCTCCAAGGTGCTTCAGCAGTGCCAGGCCCAGTGTACCCTTGGAAAACAGGGCTCAATGGCCAAATGACCTCCTTCTGCACTGCAGATTCTATGATTCTATGATTCTATGATCGTCAGTCTATAACGACCTTGGAACACCTCAGTTGCTCTGACCATGGTGTTCCAAGGTCATTATAGACTGACGATCATAGAATCATAGAATCTGCAGTGTAGGAGGAGGAGGCCATTTGGCCCATCGAGCCTGCACCGACAACAATCCAATCCAGGTCCTATCCCCGTAACCCCATATATGTACCCTTTTAATCTCTCTGACACTAAGAGCAATTTAACATGGCCAATCAATCTAACTCACACATCTTTCGACTGTTAAACGTACTGTTAAAAACATTTTCAGTCCTCAAGTGACACCTTTGTTCCTGATGGATTAATTATCTTTGATAAAAATGTTGAGCCTTTCTGAAGAACTCAATAGGATTCATGCCAGCTTGCAGCTCAGGTCTACTAATCGGCAAATTTCTTGGGGAATCCCAGAAAGTCTCTCAGATATACCCATTTGATGATGGAGTGGAAAGGGCAGAAGATCCAATCAATTTTTCTCCTCCGAGAGGAGTTTAAGGAAAAGGAGGCACGCAAACAAAATGGAATCTCAATTTAACCAAGTCCATTCCCAATTCCTGGATTCCCAGAGTTTGGAAGTTTTCAGTTCCATACTCTGTAACACCAGGAATTTCAGGGTTTGTGTTCTGAACTAAATCAAGCAATACGCAAGTTGAAATAATACTTGATTTAATTGTCTATCAATGTTACTGGAATATACAGGCATTTTTTGAAATGGATTATTTTAGTCCATTGTGGAGCTCGGAAGTCACTATGGCTAATCAAAATTAAAATTGATTTTTATACTGTTATTTCCCAATAATCCCTGTAATCAACCATAGCTTATACAATAGTGATCACCCAGCAAGTGTTAATCTTCAGTAGGGAAATTGGAATGGGAGGTCTTGCGAGTAGTGGAAGCTTCCCTACCTCTGAGCCAGAAACTTTGAGTCCCAGGACTGGATGGTCATGGAAGGTCCATTCATAACATGGTCAAGCCTGTCAGCCTGTAAATCCTTCCAATACGCATATGGCAAGTGCTAAGCACAGGAGAATCTCCTGGTCAACCAGAACCTATAGTAGGCAACGGCAAACTACTGCAGTTCCTTGTCAAGCATAACCATGGACCAACACAGGGAAGTCCACTGTTGCCAGTGCCTATTTAGGGCATTGTGCCTGAGGACGAGGGGTGATATTGCAATGGATTTACTTCTACCATTGCAACACCTGTCAGCGGACCAGGAAGTTGTTGGGGATTTGACACAGGTCTGTGGTGGTCAGCTGAACCTAACTATGTGGCAGCAAGCTCATTAATGGGGGAGATGGTGGTGTAGTGGCAATGTCGCTAGATTCCCAGGCTAATGCCCTGGGGACATGAGTTCAAATCCCATCACAGCAGCTGGTAGAATTTGATTTAGTTAATAAAAATCTGGGACATAAAGCTAGTCTCAATAATGATGACCACAAAACTATCATTGGTTGGTGTAAAAACCCACCTGGTTCACTAATGCCCTTTATGGAAGGAAATCTTACCTGGTCTGGCCTACACGTGACTGCAAACCACAAACTGCCCTCTGAAATGACTGAGCAAGGATGGCCCACATCCAATTAAATAACAAAAAGAAATGTGGGCTTGCCGCCATTGTGGATCACATAGAGGGTGTGGTTCTGATGTTTGGGCTGCCTGCATTATCTGAAGGCCATATATGAGCTGGTGCCATTTTTAAAGGGTAGCCACTCTGTGTTAGAATTAAAAATCATCTTCCAGGCTTTTGAAGAAGGTTCTCTGCAGTTTAAATCTTCATCTGAATTTCTGTTGCTCCAGCACAAAAAGACGTTTCGAAATCCAGGAAGAAGATTCCTGTGCCATTACACAGGAGCTTTTGGCGGCATCTACCTGATCAACTGAATATGGAGATGTCATAGTCCAGTCGGCTCCTCCCCTCTAGCTCCCAAGAATGAAAAAGGTCAGGGTTCATGATTCCCATGCTGCCACTGGCTCTCCATTTCCCTCCAGGCCACCTCCTAAGTGTCCTCCCTTTAGGGACTCAGAGCTGTAATATCACTTTAAGGGGTGGTCCCTCTGCACCTCAGTTGTGTACTGTCCCTTTAAATTTAGGACCCAGTACTTCTTAGATCTGAATTTCCTGTCGAAGGTTCAACCGCTCAGAGTTTTTACACAGCGAAAACATCAACAGGATTAATCCAGGGCAGTGTGAATCAACCTCCTGGAAGTTTAAAAGACTTCCACAATGAGTTAAGGAGGCCACATATGTAAGACACCAGTTTTCACTGGGTGGGTTACTGAAGGCTCATGTGCGTTTCACTGAATCAGGCAGGATGAAATCCCATCGAATTGCAAGTAAATTATATGCAAGTGGGCCATTAAGCACATCAGCGAGTTTCCCACTGTTAACAGGTGAGTTTCTGTTTTGTTATCTTATCGTCACTGACAGCTTCATAGAATCATAGAATCCTCACAGTGCAGAAGGAGCCCATTCAGCTCATCGAGTTCGCACCAACCATAATCCCACCCAGACTCCACTCCTGCAACCCCACACATCCACCCTGCTAATTGCCCTGACACTAGGGTCAATTTAGCATGACCAATTCACCTAACCCGCACATCTTTGGATTGTGGGACGAAATCCATGCAGACATGGGAGAATGTGCAAACTCCACACAGACAGTGACCCAAGGCTGGAATTGAACCTGGGTCCGTGGCATTGTGAGGCAGCAGTGCTAGCCACTGTGCCACTGTGCCCATGCAATTCTCCATGTTCACCCACCATCTTGCCCGCTCCAGCGTACTCCAAGTCCAGCCCACTTTCTCTCCCTAACCACTCATCAGCTGGAACAAAATGGGCCCAAAGTAAAATATATTTACTGTCCCTCCCAGACTGTTCATGTATCCATAATATGAAATATGGAATACATAATCTTAGGAATATCAGCATTACCAAGGAGGTTACCCTGTTCTTAATGTCTGGCATACTTATAGCAAAGTTTGGCATTTAGGTTCAAGGCAGGAGCACATATTCATCTCAGCATCATACAATGTGAAATATCTCTCCCTCATCAATATTTATGCTATTCTGGCATAGGTTTGTAGTACAAAATCACAAAGGCAGTTTTTCCCTTTTTTAACGCAAATAACCTATAAAAATGGTTATAAAAGACACTTACATTTTTCATTTTCCTGCTGTACTCTGTTACCCTGAATTAACAAAAGAGACAAAATGATTAGTTAACATATGGAATGTGACATTACTCACCGATTTGTAATTTTGTTGGCCATACAGTTTATTCAAATTTGAACCAACAGCACATTTCTTCCAACAGTATTTCTTCCAACAGACTACACTCACTTGATAAATAAAACAACGCGCTTTTCTTGTGAGGATACTTTCGGGTAAGTTTTCCCCTGTTTCTTTACATGTCATCATGCTTCTTCCTCTATCTGGACTGTTACCTAGTAGCTGGAGTTCAGGTATGTGATGGTCATTAATAAATTCAATAAGGAATTCAGACAGAACCTCTTTACTCAGAATGTAGTGAATGTGGGACCCACTACCACATGGAGCTTTTGAGGCAAATATCACAGTTGTATTTAAGGGGAAACAAGATAAGCAGACGACGGAGAAAGGAACCGAAGAGCATGATGCTAGTGTGGGTTGAAGAGGGATGGGAGAAAGCTCATTCAGACCTGTTGGGCTAAACGGTCTGTTCCTGTATTGCTGATGTAATTCCATGGATGGGCCATCAGGCCCATTATTTTTCTTTTAAAGTCATGAATATTTTGTATGAATTATGATCATACATTTGAAAATGTGAACTTTGGAAACCGTGCTGTTCTAATTTCCTTACAGTTAATGAATGATGCTGCATTAAAGACTCAGTAGCAAATGATTAACTGCAATATTCGACCACAATCTTAGGAATATCTGCATAGCCAAGGAGGTTATCCTGCGCTTAAAGTCTGGCATACTTGTAGCAAAGTTTGGCATTTAGGTGAAATGCAGGGCACATGTTGATTTCAGCATCATACAATGTGAAATATCTTTCCCTCGTTAATATTTATGGTATTCTGGCAAGTAGCAGGTTCAGCTGAACATTCACCAGAGAATTAGACTGTTATCTGAAAAGGCAGTTCTCTGATAAGGAAGAATATGCAGAGTTATGGGGAGAAGGCAGGGGAATGGCATTAGGTGAATTGCCCATTTTGGTGAGTCAGTGCTGACACGATGGGCCGAATAATCTCCTGAACTGTAACATTCCTGTGATTTAGATTCCGTTCATCATATATTAACAAGAAAGAAAATAGTACCATTTGTAACAAAAGGATAAAAATTGTGTTCGCTGATATAAATATATAAATAACCAAAGAGGTAATTCCATAAATAGAATATAATAGAAAAGTAGTACACCATTTAATCATGATTTAAGTCTGGATGCAAGTTAAAGGATGTAAAGGCTTCAATATTAACCGCACCCTACATCCCCCATTGGGTAAGAGAGGGTTCTGAGATAGCTGATAAGTCCAAGGCACTCAATCTGCACACTTTAGCGAATAGGGGAGCAGATGGTGCTTTAAGGGTCAAATAGATGAGCTGTTGGGAGATTTGTGCATTCTCTTCAACATTTCGCTTCACCTTTGCATGCTGCCAATGAAGACTCCTGATCTCTTCCGGTGCTTTCCCAAATGAACTTTGGTCAGTCACAAGTCAGGGACTGTCATGTGTTAACGGGCATGTTTGACCTCATCAGGGAGGCTTTGATGACATCCCTAATGCATTTACACTATCCTCCTGGGAGTCTCCTGCCTCAACCGAGTGCCAAGTAGAGCAGTTGCTTCAGGAGTCTGTGTCAGTCTTATGAACAACATACACTGCCCAGGAGAGCTGATTATGAGAGATTAGCGTCTTGATGCTAAGCAAGTTGACTTAGGAGAGAACATTGCTGTTATATTGCCTTTCTTGCCACTGGATTTGGAGGATCTTGCAAAGATAATGCTGCTGGTACATGTACAGTGATTTGAGGTAGCTTCTGCAAGTTGTGCAAGTCGCCAAAGCATATGGCAGCACAGGAATCACCACTGCCCAGTAAACCATGACCCTCACCTTGGGTTTTAGATCCTTGTCCTCAAATACTCTTTTCCTCAGTCAGTCGAAGTCTGAGCTGGCACAATGGAGGTGATGATGAATATTGTCATCTATGTCTGCCTTCATTGAGAAGAGGCACCTAAGATATGGTTCATAATTTTCACCATTTATCCAGATCTCACCATTTTTCTTAATTGACAGGAAATGTTGTGTTGTCAGAGCTAGACGAAAGAGGAGATTAGTTTTCTGGATGTTTAGTGAAAGGCCCATGTTGTCATATGTTTTGAAGAAGGAGTCAACAATGACTTGGAGCTCAGTTTCTGAGTGATTGTGCACACAATCATCATTTACACACTGGCACTCCATGATTGAAGGTGGAATGACTCTGGTTTCAAATTGCAGGCAGCATAGGGTAAACTGTTTCCCGTCTGTTGTGTAGATTATCTCCATGCCTGTGGGTATTTTGCGAGAGACGAGGTGCAGAATGGCAGTGAGGAAGATGGAGAAGTGGGTTGTTGTGATGACGCAGCCTTGTTTAACCCCAGTCTTCACTAAGATAGGGCCTGTGGTGGTTCAGTTGAAGAGGATCATGGCTTGCATGGAAATAATTATGAGTGGAAAATGTCACAGCAGCTGTGTACTTTATGAATAGCACATTTGTCATTCAATCTTGACATTTTCCAAAGGCATTCTACTGCTGCTAGTACAATACTGTAAAGAGGAAACATTCTTTAGGCCTATTTGAAGGGGGATTAAGTGCTGAAAAAAGCAGTTTATGCTGAGTCTTAAAGTGTGAAGGAAGCTGATGCATTCACAAAGCACTGAGTAAAATGTTATGACAGCTTGGATTGCATAGATAGCTTGGAGCAAATATTTTTTTCTAAAGCAAAGGGTCACCTCAAAGAAGTGAACAACAGCTTCTGTTCTGGTAAGTGGGATTGCTCAGCTTGTTACATGAAAACATGTACATTTTTTCACTATTTGGAGCCTTTTCAATTTTAGGTATCATTTTTATACAACTATTGCAAGTCTTTTTCTTCCAATTTTCACTTAGTTTTGAGGTTGCGATGGGAAATGATTCCATGGTTACTGGCGGCCTACATCAGAGCAATCCGTTGTCACGTGAATATTGGCAGATTGTGGAAGCGATCACACAGTAAAGCCTAACCCCATCCTCACCTTATGTCCCCATGAAATGGTTGATATTTTTCTTCCTTTACCCAATGGTACCTAGGCAATTGTAATATTCCCACCATCATTAGTTCAGATGAACTAACTCTACATAGAGCATCAACTCAATTTGGGACGCTCAGTTCTGTCAACTCAGGACAACGCACGTGAGCACATTGACCCGTGAGACATAAGCAGAGTTCTTTCAGCCTCTAAAAAAATGAGCAGACACGTATTTTAGAAGAGGGATGAAATCATTTGTCCATAATTTTACCCATGATGTCAATATGAGTAGGAAATGGAATGTCCTTATTGCTTATGCATTGTTTTTGCTAAAATTAGCAACAGGACCATTTTTACCTTAAGGTAAGAGGGGTTTGGAATGATTCGCGTCTGTTTTTCAACATGGGCTCCTGTGTTGTATAAGGTATGCTCTGATTCATGATACAATTCTTATATGCTTCATACACTGGGTTTTTTTAATAGCCTGGTTCCAATCTCTCCCTGTAGCCTGAATCCATTCAGTGCAGCTGTAATAATGAGGTTATTTGGCATCTCCCCAGGGCAATGGACGACATTGGGAGTGATGCCAAACTGCATCCTTTATAGTGAATGAGTTAACTGAATGGCTAAATGGACTAATGAAGTGTAGAAATGCTGCGTTATTACATTCTAGATCAATTATGTAACTGTTCTGCTTTCTCTGTTTTTGTCTGTTGATTAATAACTGCATTCCAATATAAAGGGAATTTCACAGACTTCTGATTTCATGGACGCCACTTAAGCATCAAATTCAATCATGACAGAGGCGCACGCAGCCCAATCAATCTACAAGGTTGTCCCTTACTAAATTCTGAGGGCTTCCCCAGAGTTGGGTGAGCTCTCTGATAGACAACGGACTGACACGGTCTGATTAACAGATTCATATAATAATGTCCTAAACTCCTCCATTACCGACACAGAGCGTGTCCTGATCCTCTGATAGGACTTTGGCAGATTGGTATGTAGTCAGAGGGGAGTGGCCATGATGCCCTTTACATTAACTCATGACTTCTGGTCAGGTATAGAGCAGAATCTTCACATCTGGAGTATATCTTCTGCCAAGTTAAATACTGTGGTGTCCAGGAAATTACCGAGGGTTCTGGCTTGAAGTTTAATGGAGGGGTGATGATTAGTAAGAATATTGATGAGTTCTTCTAATTCTGCTTCTGTGAGAGTTCAAATAGCCCATATGTCAATACAAATACAGACGGTAATGTTACTACTTGACTGCATCACCTAATAAAAACATTAATAAGAATGAAAAGGGGACCCTGAAAACCAAAAATCAAAAAGTAGCCCTTGATAAAATCTCAAGAAGATCACTGGAAAGATATATATTTTGGGCCCTTGAAATGAATGTTAAGCTTCAGAATAGGATGCCAATCAAGTAGGCTGCTTTGACTTGGGTGGTGCCAAGCTTCTTGAGTGTTCTTGGAGCTGCACTCATCAAGGCAAGTGGAGAGTATTCCATCACACTCCTGATTTATGCTTTGTAGATGGTGGGAAGGTTTTGGGGAGTCAGGAGATGGATTAGTTGCTGCAGAATACTCAGTCTTCAACCTATTCTTGTATCTATATGCCTGATCCAATTAGGTTTCTGGTCAATGGTGACCCCCAGGACATTAGTGGATGGTTTCAGTGATGATAATGTCATTGAATGATAAGTGGAGATAACTCTCTCATGTTGGAGATAATTACATAAGAAATAGGATCTGGAGTGACCCATTTGACCCTTCAAATCTGCTTCACCATTCAACAAGATAATGGCTGATCATCTTCTTAAACTTCGCCCATATTATCCTTTAATTCCATTTGTATTCAAAAATCTATTGACCTCAGTCTTCAACATGCTCAATACCTGAGCATGCACAACTTTCTGAGATAGAAATTTCCCAAGTTTCACAGCTCTCTGAGTGAAGAAATTTCTCCTCACCTCAGTCCTAAATGTGTTGTAGATTTCCCTGCTAGGGATCATTTTTGCAGCATCTAACCTGACAAGCCCCATAACTTTTTTTTACATTGCAATTAGATTACCTTTTATTCTTCTAAACTCCAGAGAATATCAGCCTAGGCGATTTGATATCTCCTCATAGAACAAGTCCCTCATCCCATGAACCAGTCTAATAAACCTTTGTTGCACTCTCTCTAGGGCAAGTATGTCCTTCCTTAGGTAAGGAGAACAAATATGCATACAATATCCCAGGTGCCTCCTCAGCAATGCCCTGTACAACTGTAGCAAGACTTCTTTACTCTTATAATCTATACTGCAATTATATTCAGCTAGAAATGTCAAGTGGATTATCCTTCTTAGCTTCTTCTTGAGGTGCCCATCGTCAGAGATTCCAGTACTCAGTCATCAGGAATGGCTCCCACTTCTCTGAAATGGCTGCCCACTGAGTCGCCTCCTCTCTTTGGGCATGTTGCTGACCCAGTGTGTTTTCCAGGCATCATCGTGAAACTGTAAATCATCCTTGCAACAACTGTCTGAACTTGCCACTTTCAGGGGGTTGCCATGACCCCCAAGAAGACACCACTATCAAATTCGAATAGATTCGAATAGATAGGTGTTTGGTGGATAGCACTGACACGGTGGGCCGAAGGGCATCTTTCTGTGCTGTAAAACTCTATGACTCTAAAATCACTGGGAGGCAGGATAGTATTGTGAAACCTGCAGGCTGTTCACCACTGAAATGTTTTCAAATATGCCACCGCCAAGCCTGCTCTGCCTTTCAGTGAAAATTCAGCCCTATGACTAAGCAATATAGATCAGAGACATAACCTCTCAGGAATGAAATTACACAAGATGGGTGATAGAAATTTGGAACTTTCTTCCAAAAGCAGATATTGATGCCAGATCAATTGTCAATTATAAGTCTGAAGTTGATAGATATTAGGTGGCAAAGGTATTAAGCGATATGGGAAAAGAGCAGACATGATCCAACTGAATGGAAAGACAGTTCCAAGGGGCTAATGGCTTACTCCTGCTCCTTTGTTCCTGTAGTGCCTTCCACAGCCTCAGGATATCCCAAAGCACTTTACAGTTAATGAAGTTACCTTGAATGTCAGTCACTGTCGTGATGCACAAAATGTGGTAGTCAATTTGAGCACAGTGTAGTTCCACAAACAACAATAGGATAATGTGATAATTTTGTTTTTAGTGACACAGGATGAGGGATAAATATTAGCCAGGACATTGGGGAAAATTCCCCTGTTCTTTTTTTCATTGCCACCTGAGAGGGCAGGTGCGGCCACAGTTTAATATCTCATCTGAAAAAAGGCACCTCTGAACGTTCAGCACTCCCTCAGCACTGGATTGTCTGCCTAGATTATGTGCTCAAGCCTTTGGAAAGGGACTTGAACACACTGCCTTCAAATTTAGAGGCATGAATGCTCCCAATTAATCGAAGGCTGACATCTTGTTTGGTCAGATATACCTACAAGTAGTTTAGCTACTCAGAGAATTTTCCTGTCCTGCCCGCCACAAGAATCATGGCGGACGGGGGGCGGGGTGCGGTGGACAATGCAAAGGTTCTTTGACCTTGGGCGGGATTTTCGGGTTTTGGGGCCAACGTGGCTGGAAAATTCCACCCTCCATCTTAGAAATGAAGAATTTGCTGTAAAATACAAATCATAGTGGCCTGGTCCAATAAAAACATCAATTAAACCTTGGCAACATGGCTTGGAGAGGAGCTAAACTAATGCTGACAGGTTATGATTTGCTAGCTGAATAGCCTCATTTAGGATGACAGCTCAACTGTTGCATGATTGATCAATGACCATGTAAACAGTGAACCTATAGTTTAAACTTCAGTCTTATCAGAAAATAATGAAATGCAGTGACAATCTGAATGTTAGATTTGTACCCTTTTACATGGATATGTTTGCACGGTGGCACAGCGGTTAGCAATGCTGCCTCAGAGCGCCAGGGGCCTGTGTTTGATTCCGGGCTTGGGTCACTATCTGTGTGGAGTTTGTACGTTCTCCCTGTGTCTGTGTGGGTTTCCTCCGGGTGCTCCGCTTTCCTCCCACAGTCCAAAAGATGTGTTGGTTAGGTGCATTGGTCATGCTAAATTCTCTCTCAGTGTATCTGAACAGGCGCCGGAGTGTGGCGACTAGTGGATTTTCACAGTAACTTCATTGCAGTGTTAATGTAAGCCTATTTGTGACACTAATAAACTTTAACTGTTCTTCATTACAATCTCTACTTCATGGGAAGTGTGTGTTTGAAGGTATGAATGAATAAAAACCATTCACTCTACTTAGCTGGCCTATTCTATAGGAGAAATCTTCCTATTTAGTGGTACTTGTGCAAAGCTTTATGTGATAGGACAGCATATCTGGGGTGATTTTGCAATCTGGTGGCAGCTCTAGGCACTATAGTTTAGGAAATCATGTGTCATGATTAATTTTAATTAAATAGTGTCTGCACTGGGACTGGTAAGAGTAGAGACTGGATCATAAAGGAGAGGCAGTGGAGAACATTGTGGTCATTAGTGCTGAAGACCACTGAGAGATCAAGAAAATGCAGACATGGCAGCCATAAAGATTTGCAGTAGTTAACATGATCAGGTGCATGTGCTGGAATTTCCCCGATGGTTCCGTCAATGATCTGCCACAACTTCAGTAAAACATCTACTGAAATCCCAGACAAGCAGCATAAACACTGGATGATCGAGAAAAGTCCCACAAAAATAATGGTATATACCTTAGTGTTATGAATATGATGGAAACGTGACAAAAGTACCCAAGGGATGCCTAGAAAAAAGGAAGAAGAAATTGGAGAGGGGAAGGTGGCCAGAGAGAAAAGAGTTGCAGGTGGATTTTTAAGCATTAGGGAGATAATGGCAGCTTTTAGTGATGGAGCAGTGCCTGAAGAGAAAAGGCAGTTGGCAGTATCAGTGGACAGAGACAAAATGAAGGATTTTTAAATGATTGTCATCATCTGAGTTCCATGCCAAGTGGCGGAGGCAACCATGGTCTTCTAAACCTTCCAATCATAGCAACAGTGGCTGACCTTGTTGTTGAAGTTTTGGTTCAGTCAATCTTCAATATAGTCTGGCTGCTTCCTTCACTGTCAGCGTCTTGTTCTTCTTCCATTAATCCTTCCAGTGGTGATTAGGCACTCCATGGATTAGAATTCCATTTGATTTAGTTATTTTCTTCTTCCAGCCTCAGTCAGAATTTCTTTATTCATTCTTATCCCTACTCAGCTTATCCTCAGGATCCTTTTTAAGCAGCACATTTTGAAGCTGTTAATTTTCTTTTCTTCCTTTCTCCCAAAGCTTCAATTTTCACACAATTAATTACTGACCAAACATAACATTTCACTGCACAGATTCCTGTTTCAAGAATAAAACTGACATTTCTAAGAATATTGCTTGATTTTATAAAAACACTTGCATCAAAATAGGAGCAAGAGGAGGCCATTCGCCCTTTGAGCCTGCTCCACCATTCAATAAGATCATCCAACTCAATAACCTGTACCCACTTTCCCCCATCCTTTGATCCATTTAGCCCCAAGAGCTATATCTAACTCCTTCTTGAAAACATACAGGCCAGGTTTTACCGGCTGCCCCGCCCATCAATGGGCGGAGCAAATTGGTAAGATTGCATGAGAGCCACAAAATCAGGATCACGCCTGATTTCACGGCTCTCGCGATTTTACGAGAACCGGATTTCCGGCACGGTCAGCCTCTCACCGGAAATGGGCTTGCAATCGGCCGCGGGCTCCAGCAATTGGCGGGGGGGGGGGGGGGGGGGAGTGGGGCGGGGGGGGGGGGGTTGGTTCAGGCTGCCTTCAGCAGCTGGAGCCCGACAGCTCTCTGTCTGCCAGTCAGATCCCTGCTTTTGCAATTGCACATGTGCAGAATCAGAGGTCTGCACATGCACACTAGCTCCCTCTACAGGCTGGCTGGCGAATTAAGCCCAGCCCATTGCCTGCAGCAGCGAGAAACACTCAAGACCATTTTTTCAATGACGAAGTACTTAATATTGGGTGTGAAAACTTGCCCAAAAAATGGACCAGGAACTCTCCCATTTTCACGCTAGCTGGATACTTAAAATCATTCTCATAAAATTCCGCCCTCAATGTTTTGGCCTTGATTGTTTCCTGTGGTAGAGAATTCCATAGGCTCACCATTCTCTGGGTGAAGAAATTTCCCCTCATCTCTGTGCTAAATGATTTAACCCGTTTCTTTAGAATGCGACTCCTGGTTCTGGACTCTCCCACCATCAGGAACATCCTTCCTGCATGAATACTATATAGTCCTGTGAGAATGTTATAGGTTTCTATGAGATTCTCCCCCTGCACCCTCCCACCCTTTACACTTCTAAAATCCAGTAAATATTATTCCAACTGACTCAATCTCTGCTCATATGTCAGTTCCATCATCCCAGGGATCGGTCTGATAAACCTTCACTGCATTCTCTCCAAAGCAAGAACTTTTGGCTTTTCCAATCCTTTTGCAGATTTCAGTACTGCTTTTGATATTGGATGTTACTGTGCTTCCGAGATAGTTGAAGTGATTTGCCTGTTCTAACTTGCTTTCATTTATTGTGATGTTGCATACTGGAATCTCTTTCTTCTTTGTCATCACAATGGTATATATTTTCTTGCAGTTGAGGGTATGCCCATATCTACCACTTTCATTTATGAATAGAATCGATTATCTTTTGCAAACATTCCTCATCTATTGCTACATTAAATAGTAGGGACCTATACTGGTTGGGAGTTAAGTTAGAAAATCATGGGATTTCATGAATAGGGATCAACTTGAGATAAAATGCAGTATTTTCAGGCAATATCTGGGGTGGCTAGCAGGCAGGACAAAGGCACTTGTGCAGTTGAGTGGACAGCATCAATTTCAAATACAGTCCACAAGTTCCTCACATCTGGCATCTTTCTAACCTCCTTTGAACAATGCTTTAATGTTTCAATGTTTTTTGATAGATATAGTTTTCATACATGATATGATTTCTAAGTGAAGTCTTACCAATGCTTTACAAAATGCTGCACAACATACATCAGTCCTTATACACCATAATCTACTTGCCATGGCGTGTCTTAGAGCTACATCAATGAGAAAATGAATGAGAAAAATGGTGCGCCAACTTCTTTGGCCTCATTTTGGAAAGTTATTTAAAGAAGAAAAAGCTTATTTAAATGACTGATCAAAAATCAATTAACTCTCTTTTGAAAAAATAAATCAGTCAATATGCTGTCAATACTTTGCATGGCAAGTTGAACGATGGTAGTCAGGTGCATTATCTTCATAAACAAAATAGACTTAGTAAATCCTGGTTCTGCAAAGTCACCGTCTGTTCTCTGTTTAGTTGTTCACCACAAAATTATATCAAGCAGAGGGGAGCGAGCCAAAGTTCAGTAAAGCCAGAATGTGTAAATATATTGGGGGAGGGCTTTATCTGATCACAATATCTTAAATACATTTCTGAAAACACATTCTCGGCATTGCCAAAGGCAGCAGCCAGAGCAATCATTCCCCCTCCCCTACCATGATTCAAATACCAGAGAATTTGACCCCTGTTGTGGTAATGTGATAATTATACGCTAGAGATCCGGAAGTATTCTTTTACACAAAGCGTGATTGACAGCTTGAACAAATTATCGGGGGTGTTGGTTGAAGCCAGAACATGGGACTCATTTGAAAAACACTTAAACGCTCTAAGTAAAAGTGCCTGGGATGGTATTTTGAAGGGATGAGGGTCAAATGGACAGAAGACCATTTCCATCCAAATTTATACTGTGACATTATGATCATGTGATGAAAATAAAGTTACATTCATTTCACCAGTACAATATGTGGCATGTTTTCAAATCAAAACATTTTGCTTGTATATACCTTGCTGCGCTTATTTATTTACAAGTTTCTTTAATGATAAAACCTTATTTTTTTTGACACAATGGATGCAATTCTCCCCAAAAATTTCTAAATGTTGTCCCCAGTGGGTAAAGTAGTGCAATTCCCACCAGGTGGGTTGGCACGATCCAGATTACAATCCACCTTCAATTAGTTATTTCTTTGAAGCTTAGGTAGATTCCCGCCGCAAACGAGATGCGTGGGACCTAAAGACACTGGCAAGGCTGGCCAATCTGCAGACAACTAGACAGACCTCCTCCCCCTGCCCTCACTCAATGACAGAGAGCGTCCACCCTCCCCCGCCCCGCAACTGAACAAAGCCAGACTGCATAATCGTCAAAGGCCTGTTCTTCAGGCACCCCCTTCAGGTCTCTCTATGCTCCCCTCATGCCCCCTCTCCAGGCCCTGCCCCTTGGCAATGCCAACCTGGCAGTGCTAAGGCATTGCCCAGCCATGTCCCTGACCACCCAGGGACTTCAATTGCCTCTGATTCCCGTGGCATGGTCGTCACATGTGGTCTCTGTTTGTAGAAACCAGTGGTGATTCCTGCCAGCCTCAGGTTGCACCGACAGGTGGTTGAATGCTGGGAGCCAGGTGAATCCAGTTTAAAACAGAAAATGCAGATTTAAATGAGGATTTAAATGTGCTAATCTGGTTCACGCCCTCACTGGGCATGAATCAGATTACGTCGCTGGCTGGGGATGGGGAGAAATAAGTTCTCACCAGCACCAATCATGTTACGGCCCCCCTCGCAAGCATCTCCGGCCGTCCCGCGGTTTGTGCTTGTATATGCGAGGGGCTGGAGAATCGCCCTTACTGTTTATGCCTATTTTTTCTCATGATTGAAATGCCAATTCTTAGTTGTATTTGCTCAGATATAAATACTAAAATACAGTAACTCAAAAAAAATTGATGAAAAAATGTCTGCAGCACAGCTGCATCTGTTAAGCTTGCCAAAACAACTTAGTGTTTTATTTCAATGAATACAGTGAGAACTATGGAAATCTTGAAACGTATTCCAGATGTCCAGCAATTCTGAAGATAAGATTGGCTCATTAGTGCCCATACTTTTGCGGGCTATGATTACCCTCAGAGCTCCCAAATGGTGTCCGCAATGTATGTACACAATTGTAGGGTGAATTGAGCAAATTCCATATTGGTGCAGGCATCAGCTGTGCAGAGAGAACATCTGGCAGACGCATGCACTTCCCATTTTGAAAGAAACAAAAACATACATTTATGTGACACGATTCATAACCACAGGATGTCTCAAATCACTTTACAGCCAATGAAGTACTTTTGAAGTATAACCACTGTTGCAATGTAGGAAACATAGCAGCCAATTTGTGCACAGCAAGTTTCCATGAACAACGATGTGATAATGGCCAGATAATCAGTTAATGTGGTGTTGATTGAGAGATAAATATTGCACAGGACACTAGGGTAACTTTCCAGCTGTTTTGAAATAGTACCTCAGGATCTTTCATATTCACCTCAGAAGGTGGACAGGGCCTCTATTCAACATCTTTTTTCAAATGACAGCATTTCCAATAGTGTAGCACTATAGTGTCATTCTTAACCCTTGCGCCCAAGTCCTGAAGTGTGAATTCAACTCACAACCTTCCTACACAGAGGCAAGTGAATACCAACTCAGCGCAGCTGACACAAACATTCCAGCCAATGTCATTTCTTAGCCTTGCACAGTTGATTACACATCCTGCAGCAAAAGGATGTCCAATTAGTGGTCTTTAAAGGGATCATTAATTCCAGGTTAGTTGCTTTTTTCTTGCTGTTGCTCCAATTCGAGAAATGTTTCTGTTTACAATGGCTGTTTCAATTTGCAAAAGTCTACAAAGAGTGATATGACAGGTGGGGGAGGACATTTACTGACTTTAAGGCTGCTGTACAAACCAAGTTGCTCCTGGGCAATGGTATACTCATTAGCATTGTCCTTTGAATACAACATGACTTGGAGAATGAACAGAGACCATACAGATAGATGGAGGAGATGGAAGAGAGGGAGAAGGGCTCTCAGCGGGAGAGCATATTCACCAAGGGTGTTCAGGTAACAATTCTCCTCACTGAATCTCAGCAAAGAACAGCGTGTCTGACGTCTGTGCCTCAGTAAGCACATCTTCAATGAAATCTGTCATCGACTGCCGCATAACATCAGAGCAGGGCAAGGACCAAATTCTCAGTGACTGTGAACATGACCATGGCAATAAACTTGTATTAATTTGTCATTGTCCAAGGCCATGCTAGAGATGTTTGCAACATCTCAGTTATATGTAAGGGAAGTCACTAAGGCCCTCTGTTTAAAGATAGATGTATACATTAATTTTTCTCTTGCCAAAGATGAGCAGATGGAGGAAACATGCAGCTTCATGATGATTGCAGGTTTCTCCTTGGAGCAGGATGCCATTAATCACACGCGTATCATTTTGCGGGCACCTCACATCAATTCTGCCCTATATTACAACCGAGAAGGATTCCCATTCTCAATGTTCATCTGGTGACAAAAAATGTCCAAATCCTGGCAGCAGTCATGGTGGCAGTCTTTAGTGCCAGCTGCATTTAGCCACCACAGGAAACCAAAGGCGGGCACATGGTAACAAGGGCTTCTGCTGACGACATGGCTGAGAATTTGGTGTACAACCAACTCACGAGCACAACATGCATAATAATAAAAGCCATGCTGACACAAAAGGTGATACAGCAGTTCATTGACATCCTGAAACAGTACTTCTGCTACCTGTTCTGCTCTGGAGGAACCCTGCAATACGCAGCGGTGTGGCTATCAGAGTTCATGATAGTCTGCTGCATGTTGCACAGCCTTGTCCTCATGAGGACACAGCCCTTGCCACCAAGCAGCTGTAGAGCGGGAGCCTAAAGTGAAGGAGGAGCAGGAACAATAAAGGAGAAGGTAACTTGGTTGACCTTTTCGGCTGCCTGTGAAGAAGTTATCGACTACAGTAATCACAACCGCATATTCTCAACTACTCACAATCCCATACTTTACCTTCCCTCACATCACAATGTGTGCTTGGCCACCATGCAAAAAAAACATTCCAAACCAAATTATAAATGAATTCATGCCATAAGCGTTAGTGCCTACTTTGCGGTGCATTTGCCTATTCCAATGCTCTGAAGCAGTGATACCCCAGTCATTGCAGGATGGCTGGTGGAAGGCTGCGGACTTTCAGTGAAGATTGCAGATGGAGGATGACCGCAAGCCACCCTGGGTCCCGTGAGCCCAGCTGCAGACAGCACCATCTCTGCATGGTGGCAGCAGTCTGGGAGAAATTGTTCAGTAGCAGGCAATAGGAAGGGCACTGACAGAGTGGCAGTGTTCATTCCAACAGACAGCAGGTTCATGCTCTGTCGCTCCAGTCTCTAGAGAACAAATTGCTGGACTGGACTGCTGTAATATTCTGCAAGCACTGTAATCCACTGTAATCCACTAAGCACTGTAATCCATTGTAATACCCTGCAAGCACTGTAATACCCTGCAAGCACTGTAATACTCTAAGCCTGAAAGGAAATGGGATGTGAGAAGGACGATTAGACATGAAGATACCATCATCTTCAATGGTTTCTGTCCCACTGCTGTTTATGGCCTTGCTAACAGGTGATCCAATAATGGCCAGTGTTGTATCCTCCACAGGGGTCAAGACATTTATGCACACCTGACCCACTGGTCAGCTACGTGTGAAAGCTGTGAGATATGGGTATGAGACTTGCAGCGATGCTAGGTGTGTGAGAGTGAGGTGGAGCTATGAGTGATTGATAATGATTGTTGGCAGGTGCATGATGGATGTGTAGTGATTTCAACAGTGGCTGAGGCTAATGACGCAATTGGTAGGAGATGGCATTTGAAGATGCATTCACTGACCTTAACAACTCATGTGAGGTCATTGAACTTCTTGCTGCACTGCATTAAGGTCTTCGGGGTTTGAATCCTGGCAGTGAGTGCCATGGCTATCTTCTCCCACTGCCTTTTGTCTGTGTGCCCTCGTGCTTTCTGCTAATACAAGACATGCTTCCTCCTTTTCACGCCCTCCCCTCAAAACCCCTATTACAGCAACTGAAAAGCTTGGAGCCCCCCTCCTCTGAGGTGCCATTTCTCACTCTTTCCTAAGTCAGATTTTCTTAAACCATGACTCCCAGCACCTACTTCAGCCCACTAAGAGGTGTAGGTTAGCTTTAAGTGGCGCAGGCTAGCTTTAGAAGATGTAGGCAAGCATTAAGAGATGCAGGCCCAGCATTAATCAGTGCAGATTAGTTTTAAACAGTACTAGCCAATGAATAGCACAGTTAGCACTATCTGAGCTATCTGATTTAGCCTCTGGTATATTTAGTGAGTAAAAAGGGATAATGTGCTGCAAGCAGAATGAGATACTGTTACCTATGGGCTGAGGATCAATAAATAGGTCAGGGGTAAAAATGGCAGCTTATTCCAGTCTTGTTCAGAGCTGGTTTGATTACAACCAAAATTGGACGTGGTAAAGATGTGCATCTGTCAGCAATGTACTTAAAAGAGATTTGTAAGTATGTCTATTTTATTGTAAGCAAATAACAAAAAATAATTACCAGGACTAAGAAAGAATTCAAGGTAGGTAAATGTTGAAATCCTTTCACAATTTGTAGAAGCTATTCTCTATATATTTACCATTCACCACAATTGGTTCTTTTCTTACTTACTTGATTGTAGCCCTGTTGGTCACATCCTGAAGATCACCAGGGTCAAAAAGCTGTGATCCCTTAAGTCCAAGCTCTTCACATGCTCTCAGAAACAGAGTAATGTTGTCCTGTTAGAGACATAAACACATTGATGTTATCAGGCTGGCTGACTATATCAGTGCTTTCCATACACGTGCAATGTGATTTATACGTTCATTCTCCTGCACTAATTGTCCATTCTTTCGCATCCCGTGTTGCTGTTCCATTCCTGTTCATAATCTGCACAGCTCAAATGGAAAGAGTTAAATAATATTTTGTCTTGCGGGTATGTCATCTGTCATCTAATCAACATTCAAATGATTTCAGCAAATAAAAAACTGGTGTAATTAATGTAATTCTTTTCAAAAATTTATTTATAAACACAAAGACTATGGATTCCAGAGCATATTTACTTCTGGAAGGTGTTTAAACAAACTTCGACAAGTTAGGTGGAATTTTCTGTCCTGGAGACTAAGAGTGATAGTAGGCAGTAAAGTCAGCGCAATTCCTACTGGTGTTGGGACAGTTTGCCATGCCAGATCGTCTGCTTTTCAGCTCATTATTTATGCATAAATGAGTAGCTCATTATATCTGGTAAGGGGGGAGGGGGTGGGCTGGGTGAGCCGGAGCTGCATTATGTATTCAAGAAGACATTTTAATGTTATTTAAATATAATTAGTGGGCCGGGACTGAAATCTCTGGGCCCGCTAGACTCCCCCATCCCGCTGGGCATATCTCACTCCAGCGGGTATTACAGTCGCTCCCCACTTTCAGGGAACTAGTGGCCCGACTACGCTGCAGTGAAGGGGAGACAATCGGGGCCCCCCCAGAGGGTCGGGCAGCAGGGGGTTGCCCCCTGGGCATTGGCATCTTGGCAGTGCCAGCCTAGGATCCCTGGCACTGCCCACTGGGCATGGGGCAGTGCCAAGGGGTGGGGCATATGGAGGTGGGCCTAGGGGCAGGGCTTGATGGGGCGAGGCCTAGGGGGCGATTGGTGGTGGATCCCGCTGCCACGCTGCGTCGGGATTGGTGGGGGAAGGAGCGAGGCCAGTGATCGGGGCAGGCTGGGCGGGGGAGGGGTAAGCCGGGGGGGGTGGGGGTAGGGGGGGGGGTCGGGGGGAGGGCGGGGGCACTCAGCCTGCCGGAGGTGTTGGCACTGGGGGGGGGGGGGGGGGGGCTGGTGTTGGATCTGCAAGGGAAGGGTCAGGACTGTGCGGGGGGTAACTGTTAGGGGAGGATCGGTAGGGAGAGGGGCGGGGCTGGAGAGGAGGCTGGGCCTCCTTCTAACTCCCAGAGACAGGCACACATGGAGCAAGGAAAATTAATCCTATTACACTGGTCATGTTATATAGCACAGTCATCAGTGGCAACTGTCTTAATTGGCGGATGACTTCTCCTCAGGGTTACATGTTTCTACCATGGCGATTCTTGTGACAGAACAGGTTAATCCTCGGCCCACAGATGATTGGACACATGGGGCAGGATGTCCCACGAGGTAGTGAGATCTGGAGTTGGGATTTGTTTGCTTCACTGACACCTCTCTGCCTCATTGTTACGACACCTGAGCGTGATGCAGCATTATAGAGATGTTGCCGCTATTTTGAATGATTGGTAGCAAGCTCCTCCCAATCATTAATGTCAATGTTGCCGAACTTCAGAGAGTTTCTGCGTGTTTTTGAAGTATTCTTTCCTCCTGTTGCTATAGTGCAGCACTGCATATTTGAGAAACAAAATGGTGTTTGACAAGTTCACATGAGGCTTGTATTTTAACATATGTCAAAGAATCATTACAGCACAAAAGGAGACCATTCTGCCCACAAGTCTATGCTGGCTCTCTGTGGACAAAGCAATCCAGTCAGTCCATTTCCCTGCATTATCCCCATAGCCCAGTAAATTTATTTCCCTCAAGTGTCCATCCAATTTCCTTTGAAATGATTGATTATCTCTGTCTGAATCACCTTTGTAGATGAGTTCCAGGTCACTATAAATTTACAATCAGGAAACTACAAGTGACTTTATCCTGAGACCACTGCACTTTTACAAGATAACAACTGAGTATTCCACGGAATATAACACCACCTGGTCTCCTTAGAGCTGACTTTTTTTTGTATTTACTGCCCTGCACAGGTTTTTAACCTTAAGCCAGATTTATTGACCTTGATGCATTCAATCCCCATTCCTCGGCAACCCTGCCATATTTCTCATATATCTTGCAGTTGTTACTATCATATGTGGGCATGTGTCATGCGTGATGATCCATTTGTAATTTATAAAGGAAGCTATTTCTGAGTAACACTATCAATATGATGTCCCATGCTGGGAACGCTGGACAGGACATGGCAGTTGTTGCTTGTGTACATATTTTATTATGACATCATAAATATTTCAGTACTGGGGAAATTGGGTTATGTCAAGCTGTTCACGAATTACACTAACAGTTCAAACAGACGGACAACCTACCTTTGCAACATTTATGAAAATAAATTTATAGAAATGTTTATCAACCACAGAAATGTTGACTGAAAAACTTCTGAAGCACATCTTAAAACATGAAAGGTTTGGCCAGCAGGGACTCAATGGGCCGAATGTCCTTCTTCTGTGTTGGTATCACTCTATGGGGTGACCGGGTCCCCACCCCTTCTGGGGTGTGGGGGAGGGGGGATCGTTGTACTCTGATGGGTACAATGGTCTTGTAAAGGATGTAGCCTCCCTCGCTCTCCTTCACTGGTCACCAGCCTGAACAGTGAAAGATGGCGGGCTTCACACTTGGTGTGAGCCTCTCCCGCTCCAGGTTAAATCCCAGCAGTTATCAGGAATGGAGCCCATGGCATAGTGCCCAATCTGATGACCCATCCCCCTGTCTGCTAACCCACCCACGGAGGGCCCTAAAATCCAGCCCTAGGACTCTTTGACTCGTAAATCAGTACCATGTTGTCATTACTGATACAGACAGTTTTTCCACTATAATTGTGCACATGTTATTATTACACAGGTGGAGTGGAGCCATTTCAAGTCACAGAGCAGTAGTTAATATGTTGAACATCATAGTTTACCCACTGTAGGCGTTATTACACAGTTGGTATACATGGAATAAATAAAATTATAAATTAATAAAACTGAAATAAGAACCTCCTAAAATCCCTACATCTTTTCAGAGAGATGATCATTCCGCTGTGGCCTGACTAAGTCCTGATGTCTCAGAAGCAGCCAATAAAAATATCCAATTCAGTCATTTGGTTCAATCAGTTCTGTAACATTACTGGAGTAATGCCAGGGAAAAGTGTCTAGTCTACTGAACTGAACTTTCTCAAACACTAGTGCACTGATAAGGAATGTTTGGTCCGTCCCCTCTTTTGCATAAACACTGTTATAATTGAATTGTTTCAGCACAATCTTTCAACTGGTGCCCAAAAGAAAACAGAAGGCTTCAAACACAGCTTTGTATTGTAGGCATCACAAAGGGGCTGCACATGGAGATATTCAAGTCTGGTGTTTTTCTACTTATGGCTTAAAGAGGCTGTGTTTTACTGACATCATTGTCCAAGCTGAGAACTAAATCCTTTGTGTCCCTGTGGTTCTGGTTTAGCAATGAATGATCATATTGTGTGCGGCTGCAGCTAGGTGGAGCCCAATGTCTTCAGATAAACACCACACGGCTGCCAATGTCTGGCCGAGGCTGTAACTAAGGTTTGGCTCCCAGACACAAGAAGGAAAATAATGCCACTGCCAAGAAATTGCATTCCAGTACACTGTTTGACCCCCAACTGAAACACAAACCAACTTCTCCCTTTGTTTACTTTAAGGTGCTGATCCCCTTCATGCATAGCCGAACCTTTTTAAAAGTCCTGACTCTAAGGTTTACTCCACAATGAAATACACATCTTTATAAATCCACCGTCACCATGAGCTTATTTCCTGAAAAATAATTAAAAATATAATTAAATCTTTTTTCTTATGATTTGATTTCCACAATGGATTTCAATTGTACAGTTTGGCAATAAATATTGTCAATGTTAAGTTTGTCTATCCACTCTTGTAGCAGAGCAATTAGACCATTCAAAATAAACAGATTAATGCTGCCTTTAAAATAACACAGATTCAATTTTGATGCAAACTACATGCAGATGTTAGCACCACTAACAGCAATTTCTACCGCCAAGTCATTCCTGAAAGCAAATTACTCAATGTCTTATGAATTATAGCTCCTGGTCTCAATACAATCCTGACCATGATGTTCAATGTTGCGGAATAATACAATGCTACTTCAGGTCACATAGGGTTGCAGGGTATTACAAAGCAATAATAGACATGTATTCAGTGCGTGTGGTGGTCACATCACTGACTGTAGCCTGCATCATGAACTGTATGTTCTCGTCAATGGCATAACCATCACAATCACTAAAAACAACTCACAACTACATACAGGCTATTGGTTCCAGCCCTGGTAAGAACTGCAGATCATCTCAGTTAGCAGTTCAGTGAGTGCTATATTGTTCGAGCCGAGATCTTTCGGATAAGACTTTGGGCCCAATTTTACCATTAAGTTGCGCTCAGTTGCGAAAACTTGGTAATGTCGGGCGTGAGGCGAGTAGTGCAATCTGCACCTGCCTCCATGCCAGTTCCCCCTTTACCAAGGCCGGAAAATGGCCGCGATCAGGACTGTGCCCAAAAAGGGCACGATGGCCATTTAAATGCATTTGCATGCATTTAAATTGACTTAATGGGCTACACGGCCAACTTTACCGGCACTTTACCCTTTACCACCACCTTCGTCCATCCAGGTTCAGCACGAAACAGACATGCTCTACAAAAGTCCGATTTGGGCGCTCCAGCTAGTAAGGAGGCAGGTGCCGAGCGTCCGACGGCTCTCTGCTTGAGATCGGGTGTGGGGGGATGGGGGGGTCCGCTGCCACTCTGCCTGAGATCAGTGAGGGGAAAGGGGGGGTCTGCTGCCACTCTGCCTGTGATTAGTGAGGGGAAGGGGAGTCTGCTGCCACTCTGCCTGAGATCAGTGAGGGGGAAGGGGGTGGCTGCTGCCACTCTGCCTGAGATCAGTGAGGGAAAAGGGGGGGTCTGCTGCCACTCTGCCTGTGATCAGTGAGGGGAAGGGGAGTCTGCTGCCACTCTGCCTGTGATCAGTGAGGGGAAGGGGAGTCTGCTGCCACTCTGCCTGAGATCAGTGAGGGGAAGGGGGAGGAGCCTGTGATCGGTCTTGTTAGTGGAGGAGGTGGAGGATAAGGGGGTCAGTAATGTTGTGGGGGTGCGGCAATGTCTGTGGGGGTCAGGGGGAGGCATTATCCTGCCCTGGAGTGATGTGGTAGGGGAGCCGCATTCTATCATTTTTATTTCTGCGCATGCGCAGTTGGAGGCGCCGATCGGAGCTGCAGGATTTCGGGTGTGTTAAGCCCCGCCCACAGGCTTGTGCAGCACGATTCGGAATCGCTGATATTTTTGCAGGCAGAGTGCGTATGGGGGCGCTTGAGAACGGGTCTAAAAGTCGGATCTGAAACACTCCCAGTTTCAAACCCGCCCAGCACTTAGAATCAAAATGGTAAAATAGGGCCCTTTAAATCCAAATGCCTGTTCAATTGGGCAAAAAAGATCATTGTTTGAAGATCAGTGGATTTTCCACAGTTACTTGCCAATGCTCCTGCCTCAACTAATACTGTAAGGGGGAAAATACAAGGGGGGCACACTCTAAAATGGCAATACAAGAAAGCACACTCTAAAATGGCTGCCTGGCACATAAAGGGTTAACTGGGAAAGCCAAAAGAGCAGACACAGGCTCCTGCTGTTCAGAAAAAACGGGTCACCTGAAGAAGGGGCTTAGAGCCTCGAAAGCTTGTGTGGCTTTTGCTACCAAATAAACCTGTTGGACTTTAACCTGGTGTTGTTAAACTTCTTACTGTGTTTACCCCAGTCCAACGCCGGCATCTCCACATCAGAAAAAACCTAACAGACAAGCCATTTCCAAATCACAGACAGTGAGTCATAGCAAACAAACACCTCAGGAAGCCAAAGCCAAGGGTCAAGACATCTTTTAAGATAAGGAAACCCCAAAACAAAGAGCTTAGATTAATGTTAAAGGAAGGCGGGAAATATGAATGCGAGGGAACCGATTAGCACCTGAACGAGACGAAACTAGCCATTGATAGATACAGACATAAGGAGATGTACCCATTCATAAAATGCTAAATGTCTATACCTGTTTGTACTCTTGTAAACATGGGGAAATGTACCCATTCATAAAATGTTAAATACTTGTACTCACTTAAACAATGTGATAATGTTCGAATCACCGGTTTACCCATTGTGTAAAGGGTATAAAATTGAACCGCTCCCGGCATACAATTGAGAGAAGGTTTGCTACAGACCAAGTACCTTGTCTCCATGGAGCTCCATTTAATAAATCGTATTTTCTGAATCTCGAAATCTGACTACTAGTGGATTTTTCCCACAACAATACCAACAATAAAATTATCTAAATATTCATTCATTTGCTGTTCATGAGCTTACTGTGTGTAAACAGGCTGCGGCATTTCACAACACAACTCCAGTGAGTGGGATCCCATTAGTTTGAAAATGCTTTGGGACGTCTCACAATGTGATAAGTTCTTTCTTAAACAGTGATTGCAACTGTACGTCCTATTTCATGTGAGAAGGCTACAACTGCATACTGATACCCTATAGACAGCTATGCACAGTAATGTGGCAATTGCAGAAATTGCTAATGGTAGCCATGTTAGTATTCTCAGATGTTTCGGTTGGATTTGGAAACAACTATGGGGAATTAAAAGGGAATAAGCTATCACAGATTTTTTAAAGTTCATCCTCACAGATGGCTGACCTTCTGAGGAAGAGAAATGAGATTAAAAAAAAGAAATGAGCCCAAATCTCACCCATAATTTACAGGATGCATTCAGAATTTTTGCTATGACCAAGGAGACTGGAAGCCAAGCAGCTCCCCTTCCGTTTGGTTCATGCCTTTGTGTACGGTGAAGTGCAATAGGAAACAGAGTACAAAAATGTTTGAGCTTTGGCAGAGCTATAGAGTAACACCCTCTGATCTGTCCAAACATCAGAATTTAGTTTCAACACCCTCAAGGTATGTTTAACAAGAATCCTGACGTCTGCATGTGCTTTATTATATCACTGTTCTACATGGCTGTTTGAAGAAATCCCAAGTCCAGAAAGGATATTGTTACTCTCGAAGAAGCCACTTGTTATGTCTCCAGATTATGCACCATCAACATGCCTGCCACTGGTAATGTCCACTGTTTTGGGGAGACACGTGACATGGGAAACACACAGTGTTTTCACGTGTTGCTGGGAAAAGTGTTTTCCCATGCTGTTATTTACCTGAAGAAAGCATGAAAAGGAGTTCAGAAAGCAAGTACAGACTTGCATTTATATTGCAGGAGCTAAACAAGTGCTTTCACAACACACACTATTGGAGTAATAAGGTATTTAAGTTCAAGTTCTGATGATAATCAACAAATCAAAGTAAATTAATGATGGGGTTGATTTTTACAGTACTCCATTCTTGAACTGGTACATGATAGACAAAAGCATGCCAGGGAGATCACCAGATTGCAGAACTGAAGTGACGCCACCTGCCCATTTTGCCCACAATCATATCTTCAAATCTATGCACATTTACCTGGTAACAATTCAGCGAATCTAGGACCAGATCAGTCGGAAGTTAAGTGCAGATTTATTTTGCTACTGCAAGGCCACCTGCACCATAGGAACAGCAGTACAAGCAGTGATTAAGGTCACCTTGCACTCAACTTTTCATTTTTCACTTACTTTCAGACCATCATAGGGATTAACCACAAGATTAGCTAAAGTTCCAACCACAATCAAGTAACAGAAACATTCATCTGCATGTCCTGGACTTTCATTTCTTTCCTCAGTGAGTAACAGCAGCATCACAGTGCTGTTCCAAAGACACCTTGCACTGCAACCAATCTCTACAAATCCTCATACTCACTCTGCCTGCCAGGCTGGGACAAGATGGAGTGAATGAAAGCTGTCTCTCTGTGCATAGGCAATCTCAGTGATGTTTGGAATGCAGCAATATACTGAAAAGGGTGTGATGCTGCTTAGATCTCCAGCAGCAGGCTGCAAACAGCCAGATGTATAAAAATGAAGAACCATGGTCACCTTGACAGTCACAGGCAACATGGTCCTTGCCTTGTTTTGCAGTTGCAGTTGTGGCTGTAGTGGTTGTCCATTTTCACTCACAATCTCTTTAGTGAAGCAGAGGTACTGGTCCTAATGCCTTGGTCCTCGCTGAAGTTGAGGAAAGTGAATTTTTCCCTCATATTTCTCTGGATATGATTTCCTGCTGGGAATCCTCTTCCCTTCCTCCTCGTCCCCATTCCAGAAGATTGTCCTTACCTGCATGGCCTCTCTCCATTTCCCCAGTTTACTTAATTTCATAAGGAAGGGCTACCAGCCACACAACCTACTTCTGAAAAAAACATGCTTCAGCACATGCTTTTAAATCAGCAACAAATAGTACCCCCAAAAAAATACCTCTAGACGACTGAACCTCTAGACAGGTTTCTTTATGTACCTATTGGTACTTTATTCCCAATCAGAAATCCAATTTGGTTCCGAGTCCCTACATGAGAGACAAAACAGATCCAAGCTGACAAGACAGGACATACATTCCATCTTGGGCTCGATCAAATCAAACAAGATCCAAGCTGACAGGATATGAGCTTCATCTTAGCCAAAAAGGCCCAGATGGCTTTCAAGAAATTGCTTCAGGTGAAGCCTCAGTTTAACCTCATTGGCCAAGACAAGACGTGAAACCAAATATTACACCTGATCTTAGCCAGAAGGCCGAGAAGTGAATCTCTGGACAGGAATAGGAATGCTCCAGAAACACTAAATTTCACTAACAGCCAGTCTCATCCAGCAACTGACCTATGAATTGTTCATAGCACCTTTAAATTGCACTGGTGGTATGGGGCATGGTGGTCTCCTTTATACTGTTTAATGTCATGCTCAAGGCTAAGATAGGGCATAGACTGAAATGTGGCATTCAAAAATGATTGATGCCGAATTTTAACTCTCTGCATGCTGCCTGCAGTTAGTAGGTGTGAGCGCATCAGATGCCGTTTGACATACTTTCCAGCAGAAGTGTGTGTACAAATCTCAGAGATCATTATCAAGCATTAGAAAGTTGTGTAACTTCTAAAAACTGGCTCTACATATCTCTCCTATATGTTTACAGTTATCTAACTCGTCAAGTGGGCCCAGAAATGATAGAGTTGTACCCAGCCTATTAATGTTATATATAACATTAATATGCTGATATGTGACCAAATGCTAAAACAAAATCGATTTTTGCAACTTTTCTGAGTCCCAGCTGCACAAAGTTAAAATTCTGTAAACATGCTCCACACAGAATATTGGTGACAGCAGAGACGGGACCATCATGCTCACTTGCTCTGTAGTGTCCAAAGATATGTAGATTAGGATATGTAGCCATCGACTCAACTCTACCCAGCGGCTCCGAGGAAATGCACGATCGTGCTCTCAACCTCGGACCTGACGGCGACGGCGGCTCCGGGAGGTCCGCGGTGCTAATTCTGTGGGTTGGCAAAACACCCTCGTCAGCGATGTCCGGCCAGAACGGTATTTTGCTCTGCGTGTGGGAAGAAAGGGTACTATGCTAAAGTGTGCAGAGCTAAACCACCCTCGAAGCCAAGCAGTGCGGCGTGTGATTCTCCAGAATCTGTCTCCTTGTCTCCGGCTTCATCGAGATCTTCCACCACGTGCGATTCACGAGCGCCGCCATTCCTGAAGACGACGACGCAAGACACGTGCGACCTGCGGGTGCCGTCACTTTCAACGCCATCGACCACGTGCGATCCATGGGCGCAGCCATTTTGGTCGGCACCGACCGCAGACGACCAGCAGGGGTCATCATCATCAACCATCTCAGCTGCCTGCAGTTGCACTCAAGACTCAACGGTGGCATCAATCATCCTGGACCAGGCCAAGCCTCACAGACTCGACAAGTCCATGATGGGCATAGAGGTAATACATTGTCTGTTTGACAGCGGGAGCACGGAGAGTTTCATTCATCCTGACACCGTGAAACGGTGCGGTCTCCGAGTACAGACTGTCAGACAGACAATTTCTATGGCGTCGAGGTCCCGATCTGTTACCGTTCTTGGGAGCTGCGTGGTAAACCTAACGGTGCGGGGCACAGTTTATGAGAATTTCAGGCTCCTCATGTTACCGCACCTTTGCGCTCCGATACTCCTGGGACTAGACTTTATGGTGCACCTGAGGAGTGTGACCCTGCAATACGATGGGCCACTCCCTCCACTTTCAGTGGGAGAACAGCAGCCTCCAAATTGCCCAGTGCGCTCCACGTGCAGTCTCTCGACACTCAGAATCACCCCGCCATCTTTATTTGAGAATCTCGTGCCAGGCTGCAAGCCCATCGCAACTAAGAGCAGGTGTTACAGTGCTGAGGATTGGATCTTTATTCGATCTGAGGTTCAGCGGCTCCTCAGGGAAGGGATCATTCAACCTAGCACTAGCCCATGGAGAGCACAAGTCGTGGTGGTTAAAACTGGAGACAAGCCCCGGATGGTCATAGACTATAGTCAGACCATTAATAGATACACGCAGCTGGACGCGTACCCTCTCCCGCGCATATCTGACATGGTCAACCAGATTGCGCAGTACCGGGTGTTCTCCACCATTGACTTGAAGTCAGCTTATCACCAGCTCCCCATTCGCCCAGAGGACCGAAAATATACGGCCATTGAGGCGGATGGTCGTCTCTACCACTTCTTAAGGGTCCCCTTTGGCGTCACGAATGGGGTCTTGGTCTTCCAGTGTGCAATGGACCGAATGGTGGACCAAAACGGGCTACGGGCTACCTTCCCGTACCTGGACAACGTCACTATCTGCGACCATGACCAGCAGGACCACGATGCCAACCTCCTAAAGTTTTTACGCGCTGCATCTCGCCTGAATCTGACCTATAACAGGGAGAAGTGTGTATTTAGCAAGTGCCGCCTAGCAATCCTCGGATATGTGGTGGAAAACGGGGTCCTTGGCCCTGATCCAGACCGTATGCGTCCCCTCCTTGAACTTCCCCTATCCACTAGCATCAAAGCACTGAGAAGATGCTTAGGCTTCTTTTCGTATTACGCACAGTGGGTTCCCAATTATGCGGACAAAGCCCGTCCGCTCATAAAGTCTACCTCTTTTCCCCTGGCAGCAGAGGCTCGCTTAGCCTTTGAAGGGATAAAAGCTGACATCGCGAAAGCCACGATGCACGCTGTCGATGAGTCCATCCCCTTCCAGGTGGAGAGTGATGCATCTGATTTCGCCCTGGCCGCCACACTTAACCAGGCGGGCAGGCCCGTCGCCTTTTTCTCTTGCACCCTCCAAGGCCGTGAAATTCGGCATTCCTCTGTGGAAAAAGAGGCTCAGGCCATTGTGGAGGCCGTCTGGCATTGGCGCCATTACTTGGCTGGAAAACGATTCACCCTGCTCACGGACCAGCGGTCCGTGGCGTTCATTTTCAACAACACGTTAAGGGGTAAGATCAAAAATGATAAAATCTTGAGGTGGAGAATCGAACTCTCACCTACAACTATGATATCATGTACCGTCCGGGGAAGCTCAATGAGCCCTCAGATGCCCTGTCGCGTGGAACATGTGCCAGTGTGCAGGAGGACCGGCTACAGGCCCTCCACAATGATCTCTGCCATCCGGGGATCACTCGGCTCTTCCATTTTGTAAAGGCCCGGAATCTACCCTACTCAGTAGAGGATGTCAGGTCAATAACCCGAAGCTGCCAGGTATGTGCTGAATGCAAGCCGCACTTAGAAAGAATCATAGAAACCCTACAGTGCAGAAGGAGGCCATTCGGCCCATCGAGTCTGCACCAACCACAATCCCACCCAGGCCCCACCCCCACATATTTACCCACTAATCCCTCTAACCTACACATCTCAGGACTCTAAGGGACAATTTTTAACCTGGCCAATCAACCTAACCCGCACATCTTTGGACTGTGGGAGGAAACCGGAGCACCCGGAGGAAACCCACGCAGACACGAGGAGAATGTGCAAACTCCACACAGACAGTGACCCGAGCCGGGAATCGAACCCGGGACCCTGGAGCTGTGAAGCAGCAGTGCTAACCACTGTGCTACTGTGCCTCTGGGCGAATGGGGAGCTGGTGATAAGCTGACTTCAAGTCAATGGTGGAGAACACCCGGTACTGCGCAATCTGGTTGACCATGTCAGATATGCGCGGGAGAGGGTACGCGTCCAGCTGCGTGTATCTATTAATGGTCTGACTATAGTCTATGACCATCCGGGGCTTGTCTCCAGTTTTAACCACCACGACTTGTGCTCTCCATGGGCTACCGACCTGACAGGGCACACCTCATTAAAGCCACTCGCCCTTTTGAAAGACTGAGTGTGGATTTCAAGGGCCCCCTTCCTTCGACAGATCGGAATGTGTACTTCCTCAACGTGATTGACGAGTACTCCCGATTCCCTTTTGCCATTCCCTGTTCAGACATGACCGCTGCCACGGTTATCAAAGCATTGCGGGATCTTTTCACCCTGTTTGGTTACCCCAGCTATATCCACAGTGATAGGGGCTCGTCGTTTATGAGTGACAACTTGAGGCAATTCCTGCTCTCTAAAGGGATTGCCTCAAGTAGAACTACGAGTTACAACCCCAGGGGTAACGGGCAGGTCGAAAGAGAAAATGCTACAGTCTGGAAGGCTGTCTTACTGGCGTTGAGGTCTAAGGGTCTTCCAGTCTCCCGTTGGCAAGAGGTACTTTCTGATGCGCTCCATTCAATCCGGTCCCTCCTGTGTACGGCAACCAACGCTACCCCACATGAGCGGATGTTTACCTTCCCTAGGAAGTCTTCCTCTGGGACCTCACTGCCGTCTTGGTTGATGTACTCAGGACCTGTCCTCCTGCGGCGGCATGTTAGGACCCGCAAGTCCGACCCGTTGGTTGAACAGGTCCATCTCCTCCACACCAACCCTCAATATGCCTATGTAGCATATCCTGACGGGCGAGAGGACACGGTCTCTATTCGAGATCTGGCGCCTGTAGGGGACTTGGAAACCTCCGTCGCTCTCACACCCCTGGTTAGGGACCCCTTGCCCTTTATCTCCCCTCCTGACACGGCGCGGGCAGTATCGGGACCACCACTTAATCCTCTTACTCCCGTGTACAGCTTGCCTGAGTCCAGGAGATTGTCGCCACCTCGGGGTGTTCCTGAGTCCAGGAGATTGTCGCCACCTCGTGGTCCACCCGTCCGTGAAGAACTGCAGGAGTCACTGGACACCACCTTGGAGAGAGGGCCATCACGGTCACCAGAACCGGTGCTACCGCCAGTGTTGAGGAGGTCGCAGAGACGGTGCGGCCCTCCGATATGACTGAACTTGTGAATATATGGACAGTTCGTACTGTTTTTCTTTGCCCCACTGGCCTTTGTTTTAAAGCAGGGGTGAATGTGGTGAACCATAGATGGTTACCGCTATGGGTACTTGTACATATGTTACTGTTGTCACTGTTGGGGTTAGGGTTGGGGTGTTCTACCTGTTGGTATTGTTCTGTCGTACACTCCGGTTGGCTCCGCCTACCTGTAGGAGTATAAAGGTCACTGCACTGCCTGGTGACCCTTTAGTCTGGGATTGTATTGTTATGCAGTATGCTCCATTCTTGTTACTAATAAAAGCCTTTATTTCCCGGGTACGATCCAGCCTCCCGAGTGATTTAATCGCGCATCAATACTCTGTCACATAATCGGTGTAGACTCAATGGGCCAAATGGCCTCTTCTGCACTGTATGATTCTATTGAATGTTACGTATCAAGAATTCCAGAGGCTACTATCATCGCACTCACCAAACCAATTTTGGGCAAACAAAACGACAAGATTGTTGTCAAATGAGCTTTTAATCACCGCTTTGGGCGAAAACACTGAAACTGTGTATGATGGGTTCAGTCTAAGCAAGCAGTCAGAGAGGCAGGTGGAATTGGGGCCTAAGGTGTAAGCTTTCAGACAGATGTCAAGTATAGTGGCAATTGTTCTAATATAAGGTCATTGGCGCAAAACATTAATTCCCTTTCTCTCTCCATAGATGCTGACAAACCTGCTAAGTGGTTCCAGATTTTCTGTTTTGATTTCAGATTTCCAGTATTTTTCTTTTGCTTTGTGGCATTGGTGGAGCTAATTTTCAGACTGAGAAAGTGTTTGGTCATCCAGAACAACACGGTGCCAATTGTACAATCATTGATGTAAATATGAACCAAAACTCTGCAGACTATCCATATCAGATGGTGACCTCAGGCACTGAACAGGTCCCTTTTGAATGCCTTGACTGAACCAACCTCCACTACACTCTCAGGCAGTGCATTCCAAGTCCCAATCTTCGCTGTGTGGAAAAGTTTTCCCTCAAGTCATTTTAGCTTCTTTTTTGTCTTCATCTTAATCTCTATTTTTTTGTCACCCAGAGAGCACTGGATTTATTTGCCCTACCTTGTCCCTTTGTGGGAATATATCTTGACTGTTCCCAAACTATCACTTCTTTTAAGTAACCCATTGTTTAGTTATCATTTTTTCTGTCAACCTTTCTTTCCAATTTATTCCACCCAGATCCATTCTTACCCCATTGAAGCTGGCTTTCCCCTAGTGAATTATTCCTACTCTGGATTGTTCCGTGGTTTAAGGCCTTGAGACCAACAAAAATGGGATCTGTTTGAACAGAGCACTAAGTTCAAATGATGAGGCTGAATACAGGCTTCCTGCCTGTGTGATGCCCCCTTCCCCTTACTGGCAAAAATAGGATCTGCTAGAAGTGGGAGCGGGACTTCTGCATCTAGGTCACACCCATTATTTTTAAAGTTTTACAGACTCTTACCAACTCTGCAAAAATCCGACCTTTGGATGTCTCAATATCTAGCAGCAATTATCAAAAAGCAAAAATCAAAATACTCAATGGATGTTGACTGTACGATCTTGCGTTTCAGATTGCGTTTGCTGAGCAGCTTCTGCATTGCTAAGCCCTTCTGATGGTCACCTTTCTCTGTCACATGACAGCAACATATGCTGTTCAAGACAATTTCAGTGTCTCTAATGCTTAGAAAACTCTTCAGAAATACAATACTTTTGGTGCCATTCAAAAGTGGCACCAGATCAATAGATGTAATGAGAGATGAAGGAGAATGTGTCCCAGTTCATTGAACCTAGCAAAACAGAGAGAGAACATTTTGCATGTGTGTGGGGGTGGGGGTTTGGGCACAGGGACTCCTGTTGCGTTATGGTAACGCCAACAATGCAATGATATACTAAAACAAAAGATTCACAACACAATCAATTTCATTAGCTTATAGCAAAGAGCTTAGAACATAGAACATAGAACATAGAACATTACAGCGCAGAACAGGCCCTTCGGCCCACGATGTTGCACCGACCAGTTAAAAAAAAACTGTGACCCTCCAACCTAAACCAATTTCTTTTCGTCCATGAACCTATCTACGGATCTCTTAAACGCCCCCAAACTAGGCGCATTTACTACTGATGCTGGCAGGGCATTCCAATCCCTCACCACCCTCTGGGTAAAGAACCTACCCCTGACATCGGTTCTATAACTACCCCCCCTCAATTTAAAGCCATGCCCCCTCGTGCTGGATTTCTCCATCAGAGGAAAAAGGCTATCACTATCCACCCTATCTAAACCTCTAATCATCTTATATGTTTCAATAAGATCCCCTCTTAGCCGCCGCCTTTCCAGCGAAAACAATCCCAAATCCCTCAGCCTCTCCTCATAGGATCTCCCCTCCATACCAGGCAACATCCTGGTAAACCTCCTCTGCACCCTCTCCAAAGCCTCCACATCCTTCCTGTAATGTGGGGACCAGAACTGCACACAGTACTCCAAGTGCGGCCGCACCAGAGTTGTGTACAGTTGCAACATAACGCTACGACTCCTAAATTCAATCCCCCTACCAATAAACGCCAAGACACCATATGCCTTCTTAACAACCTTATCTACTTGATTCCCAACTTTCAGGGATCTATGCACACATACACCTAGATCCCTCTGCTCCTCCACACTATTCAAAGTCCTCCCGTTAGCCCTATACTCAACACATCTGTCATGATAACTGAGCGACAACCGAGTCTGTGGTTACCCATATTGCAAGCAGAGTATGGCACAGAGTATGCCCAATGCTTGCTATTACTTTACACTATTTAGAGCATGAGTGCATTCAGGAACACAAACAATGAACAGCAAAGTAGTTAGTGCATCAATGCTAGAAATCTCCTAAACCAGCAGTAGGCTTTACAGGATGTACGTATATTGATAGCAAAGGCAATGGATAGAAACATATGGGTTAAAACGTAAAGGGCACCGTAGCCCAATAAAATTGATTGCGAGGCAGGAAAATTAAAAATATTCCTATTCAATTGACAATGTAGGCTATACAACTTGCAATTGCAGATTTTCCCACCCACCCGAGCTGAAATTTTGCCGGAAACCCAATAATATGGTCAGCCCAACCCCAGTGAACGACATGGGTCAGAGTGGAGAGAGATGTCAGAAGCATGGAATGCAACACTGATTGGAAATTCCAAGCCAAATAGGAGAAGAAATAGTGTAACCAAGAAAAACAGCACGATTACAAGGATCACAAACACAGTCTGGGAACCAACCCTTGCAACGATTACCCTAAAAAGACAAGAACAGCGGTAGAGAGAACAAAGCGTTAGAAGAAGGACAAGTGGTGCTTTCAATCATGGTAAATCTGTTAACTTTCAGTAGATGCAAGACTGTTATTGTCTCGTTGAAATATGTAATCCTTTAAACATTCTCTGGGGGCTTAATGTTTCCTGTCTGCCTCTGCTCTCTCACAAAATAATAACAGTAACAAACTGCCTTCGTTGTTTAAGCCTGTAAGATCCTTTCTTTCCCAGGATCCTGTTGTAATTACTGAGTACTTACTGAGTGACCAACTCTGAAGGTTGGTCACCAAGACTTCCTGGTATTATAGTCTGCTTGGACTTTGTGTGTAAAAGGTCTGAAGAACCAACATTACTTGCGATTGATTTAGTGATAGAAACTGATACAACATTGTTTGGTTAACGATCTCACTTCCTCAGTCAGAAAGTAAAAAATAGAATCTTCAAATGGGTGTGCTGAGAACAAAATATTTATCTGAAAGCTCCATTTAAAGGTAAAGGTCATTGTAAATCTTGCACAATCTTAACACATTTATAATAATGTTTAAGTGCAATTAAGTAATCAGTTACATCAAGCCGATCCTGACTGCATCCAGCATTACAATTTCTGGATGACCTGAAATTCCAGAATTCCCTGAGTAAACCTCTCTGCTTTTTTACCTATCCATCTCTCTCTCTCCTGTTTCTTCGGCTGACAGCAATGTTTTTCTGTCTGATTACGCTCCTGTGAAACATCTTGGAATGTTTTATTACATTAAAGTTGTGGTGAACCACTTTCAACTGTAGCAAGTGTCAGTGTCTGCGCAACATGTATTTACTCCAATAGCAGACATGGTGGAACAGTAGCAGAGTTCTCACAGTCAACAGTGCAGGAGCTGCTGTTTTATGAAAATTCCCTGTGAAGTGTCTCTTAACCCGCAAACACTAATAAGTCAGAAAATCAGAAACAAGACAATGTGCGCAATTCTCCCAGCCCACTGCGCTGCTTGAGTAATGCAGCGGGCAGGGAAATCGCAGCAGGGGACCTTTTTTAAGTGTAATCAGCCTCATGCCAGAAATCAACATGAGGCTGATTACAATTTGGAAATTAACATTTCCATATCATTAGCGAGCCCGGGACATTATCGCTCAGGCTTGCTAATGTTTACCACCCCACTGGGAGAGGTTCCCACCAGCAGGGATCATGTATGGTCCCCATAAACAGGGACCAGGCATGATCTCCCCGCTGCTGGGGACAGAGGCCATTGAGGCTTGCCCTGGAGGTTGAGGGCAGGAGGGTGTTATCCCTTGGACAGTGCCAGTATGGCACCCTGGCACTGCCCATCAGGCACCGGGCAGTGCCAAAGAGATGGAGCCTGAGGAGAGCAGGACCGATCGGTGGTGTTTGGTGGTTGGGGACCCGCTGCGCACTCTGCATTAGGGATCGGTGGGGTTCGGAGGGAGGGGGTGATCAGGGTGGGCGCATGCACACTGCCCCCCGCCATTATCACTAGCGTCAATGAACCCTCCGATTGCCAGCCTCCGTGACTCCCAAGCCCCCTGATTGCTGGCCTCTGTGACCCCCCCGCTGTGATGCACAGGGTCCTGGGGATTCATTTTACTCAGCTCGCCCAAAAAACGGGCAGGAAAAATACCCATTTTCCCGCTCGTTAGGGACTTAGTTTCTTTTTTCGGAGAATCGCCCCTTCCCATATGTCATTATTCCAGGTCATGTTACATTAAAGACGCACGAGATATCATAGAAAATTACAGGAAGTGTACTTGATGTTCTCCAAAGTGGCTCTGCCCCATTCCAGGGATATATTTTTGGAAAATCAGTCAAGTACTGGGATAGGTTATAGCATGTTAAACTCTGAGAGCCCAGTATTGCCACCAGATTTGTAACTTTGTCCACTGATTTATTTTAGCTGGTTTCTGTGACATCCAGATGAAGGCATTGTGTTTGAACGGAAAGAAATGCATTTATAATAACACCATTTACAACCTCAAGTAATCCCCAAGTGCTCTACAATAACGTAGTTTATAAAGTTCTGACATAGAAAATTTGCATAGAACAAGACTCCAGAAATAGCAACAATAATGACCAGATAATCTGCTTCAGTGATATTGGTTGAGAAATACTGGACAGACAATCTGGGAGAACTCCCCTGCTCATCACTTGGGGTGGCATGGTGGCACAGTGGTTAGCACTGCTGCCTCACAGTGCCAGGGACCTGAGTTCAATTCCCGCTTGGATCACTGTCTGTGTGGAGATGGCACATTCTCCCTGTGTCTGCATGGGTTTCCTCTGGGTGCTCCGGTTTCCTCCCACAGTCCAAAAATGTGCAGGTTAGGTGGATTGGCCCTTAGTGTTGGGGGACTAACTAGGGTAAATGCATGGGGTTTTGGAGAGAGGGCCTGGATGGGATTGTGGTCAGTGCAGACTCAATGGGCCGAATGGCCTCATTCTGCACTGTAGGATTCTATGATCACCAAAATGATCCTTCACTTGAAGGCATTCAGGTCTTGCTTTTAAGGAAAGATATCTGAAACAATGGTTACTCCTAAATATATAAAGCGGCTCTCCTGTGAAGGTCATACTCTCAGTACAACACCAGCTGTGGGAGATTATGAGCCTCTTCTTCCTGAAAGCAACACAATTTGCTGACCTTTGACCCTCAGTGGCCTGTACTATATTAAAACTGTGTGATCTATGAATTAAAACAAGAGCTTCTCATGTTTGCGCTGCACTCGCCACATTCGTCAGGACAGCATCAAAAACAAAACACAAGAACCATCAGGAGACACTCTCAGCATGCTGCAAGTTTCTTACAGCTCTGGTTAAAAACAGGCACACCAAGACAAAATGCAGGTTACCATAACATCAAAAAAAAAATGACCGAAACAGGAAGGAAGCTGAATTGCTGAAGTAGTACCTCTGGCCCAGTAAGAGTAATGGTCATTTTAACTGGTTTATTAACAGACAATTTCAGCTGGATTCTCCTCTTTGGAGCAAAGTAATGAATGGATTGGAACCTCTTCCCCCTGCTACCCCCACCTCTGACTCCACCTGATCCCAACTCACTTCCCTGAGCCCTGATTTAAGGTGTGGAGATGCCGGCGTTGGACTGGGGTAAACACAGTAAGAAGTCTAACAACACCAGGTTAAAGTCCAACAGGTTTATTTGGTAGCAAGTATTACCAAAAAAAAGTATGACCAAAAATTACCAAAAATACCAAAAGTTTGCTACCAAATAAACCTGTTGGACTTTAACCTGGTGTTGTTAGACTTCTTACCCTGATTTAAGGGTCAGCTCTGCAGCTGCCCAGAGTCTCTCACTACATTTCACACCATGGTCCCGGGAAATTGCGGGAATTGGAACTGACAGGAATGCAATGCATGGCAAAGAGGTGGCCAATGACAGACTTGATGGGGGGAGGGCAAGAAAATTGAGGAAAGGATAGTGTGACAACAACAGGCCTCACCACCAAATTTTACCCCATTTTTCAGCACTTTTCCACCCCACTTCGGGCAAAAGCATGGAGGACAATCCAGCCCCCATGAACACTTGATCACTTTTACACTGTTTTATAGCACTGCCAGAATTCTCCCGTCACACCCACCACGGGAATTGTAGCGGGCAGGAGGCGGACCATGCAAAAGTCCATTGACCTTGGGTAGGATCTCTGGTTTTGAGGTGAGCGCGGCCGGAGAATCCCACCTCACATCTGGGATTAGTTACAACTTCACACTAAAGAAACCAAAGTCATTGGGTTTTGGTATGGAAGCAGGAAATGCTGGAAATACACAGCAGGTCTGGAAGCATCTGTAGAGAAAGAAACAGAATTAGTGTTACAGGGAAATGACTTTTCATCAGAATTGGAGAAAGTTAGAGAAGAAACAGATTTTAAGTAAATGCAAAGGTGGGGGGAAGGGATAGAGGGAAGTGTTGTGATAGCAGAGAGGGCTGGAGATCAGAATTCCAAGCTGAGGTTAAGATTAAGAGAAATTCAAGGAATTTAAGTTTGGGATGACACCTGAATGAAGGTGTTCTGCATAATAGTTTCCCAATCTGTGTTTGGTCTTCCCAGTGTAGAGGAAATATCCTTGATACCCATGAAGCAGTCTGCTCTACATTGGGAAAATTAAATCGTGATCGGGTGAGCACTTGAACAAACCATTCCATTTAGTCAGCAAGTGTGACCCAGATGGCGAAAATTTGCACCCGTGCCGGCTGGGGCAAGAAAGCAGTGTGCAGCTCTCCAGCTGCACAGCTGAGTTTTCTCTCCAGATCCTCTGGCATTCTGTGCACAGAATCTTCGAGGGCATGGTTTTTGCCACCACACTGGTGGGGTGAGGCCCTGATCTGCACTGAAAAAATACTCTTCCCCAACCCCCCCCACCTATGGATGCAGGGAATACCCCCACCACAAACACTGGGGCAAACTGCTCACAAGGATAAGGGCAACACCACCAAATGCACCAGGGCCACCCCTCCCTCCTCCACAGATAAGGATGACACTTCGCCACCCCACAAGGACCAGAGAAACTTCCCCCCCATAATGGTTAATGTCAACCCCCCCCACCACAAGCACTGGGCCTGCCACACCCCAACAGCTAAGGGGAACTCCCCAAATGGAGCTTCCTAGAGGCATTACCAGGTTGGCACTGCCTGGGTGCTGGGGACAGTGTCAGGGCTCGACTGCTTCTTGTTTTGCAAAAGCAGTTGTAAACCTCGCCGAGGTGTTGCCAGGGGAATTCTTAATGTGGGGAAAACAAATGCGGGGAAGCCCTTTAGAACAAAGAATAAAGAACAGTACAGCACAGGAACAGGCCCTTCGGCTCTTCAATCACGTTGTCCAATCTAGACCAACCACCTTTATCCCTCTCCTCCCATCAGTTCATATGTCTATCCAGATAAGTCTTAAATGTCGCTAACATGTCTGCCTCAACCACCTCACTTGGCCGTGCATTCCAGGCCACCACCACCCTGTGTAACAGACGTCCCCCGCACATCTCTACTGAACCTTTCCCCCCTTACCTTGAACTTGTGTCCCCTTGTAATTGTCATTTCTGCCCTGGGAAAAAAACTTCCAACTATCTACACCCCTCATAATTTGATAAACTTCGATCGGATCGCCTGACATTACACCACCCCCCACCGCCCCCCCCCCCCCCCCCCCCCCCCCGCCCCCCAGCCTCCACCACCACACACACACACATACACACACACACCTCCCTCCCCACACAAACACACCCACACACATACACACACACCTCGTACACACCCACCCTACACACACACCAGACTGAATGGACTCCATCATATGTGCAGGGCTGAGGATAGCCTGTGGCAACTCTGCCAACTGCTCCTACACATCTGTGATGTGCTAACAAGGCTCTGAATCTAATCCCAAGCACATATCCATTGATGTGCTCACCAGGTCCTGAATTTAATTGCAAGCGCATACTCACAGATGTTTCTGTGCTGATGGAGGGTGCAGGAGAAATGATGTGAGGATGCCCTAAGGAGTTCTCCTTCTCAGACCACAGGCCCCCAGTCCTGGAGACTGCTTGATATAACTTCACACCTCTCTTCCCAAACGTGTCTAATGTGGTGGACACTTAAGCTCAATGTCTCCTCATTCTCTTGCGTTGTCACTACTTTAATACCATCAGCAGTTCTGAGGCTGCCTTGTGAGAAGTCTCACAACACTAGGTTAAAGTCCAACAGGTTTATTTGGTAGCACAAGCCACAAGCTTTCGGAACACTGCTCCTTCATCAGGTAAAGGATTCTTCAAGGCTACTATATGAACAAGTTAGCACTTTACAGATGGCACTGGCACTCTTCCATTCACCTGATGAAGGAGCAGCGCTCCGAAAGCTTGTGGCTTGTGCTATCAAATAAATCTATTGGACTTTAACCTGATGTTGTGAGACTTCTTACTGTGCTTACCCCAGTCCAACGCCGGCATCTCCACATCATGGCTGCCTTGTGAGCCAGCCAATTCCAGGGCCTCCTCATCTGCAGCTGTCTGAGCAAAGTTGTCTGCAATGCCTCCCCCAGCCTAGGCCCTCCCTTTATTGTTGATAGTCCATTTCTCCTGATTGTTCCCCACGAAGTCCAGCACAAGACTAAAGGAAGTGCCAGCCCTTTGGCCCAGTGTGGGGACTCCCAAATGTTTGCTCCTGAGGGGCATAGTGGGAGTAAGCAAAGACAGATAGCCGGCTTTTGTCAAGATGCTGCCAAGCATCAGAACTGATCTGCTGATGCCACAGCCCTTTGGCAGCTACATGAAATTTAACCCTTTAATACCCAGTACAAAAGGATGTGAAAATGGCTAGCAATCTTAGCCAGCATGGTCATTCTCTCACTTTGCAGCGCATCAACCCACGTTGCCACATGCAAGGCCCAAAGAGTAAAGTGGTATGGGGAACTCGTCCTGCCAGTGTGAAGGAAGCTATTTTCCCATTTGTACCACTGTAGGGGGAGGCAGTTTGAAGACAAAGGATTCTTCAAGGCTACAATATGAACAAGTTAACACTTTACAGATGGCACTGGCACCTTTCCATCAGGTAAGGCTAATATCAGTGCCTTATTGCCTGCACTTATCCACAGGATGGGCCCTGTACGTCTAGGCCATTAATTAATCAGCTGCTGCACAATTGCGGTTAGCCAGCCACATTTCAATCATAGGGCAATGGCCCCCACTTCTGATGCCGTTATCGAGGCCCATGTCATCTACATGAAATTTAACCCTTTAATACCCAGCTACAGAAGGATGTGAAAATGGCTAGCAATCTCAGCCACCGAGGCCAAGGCACTGAAATGGAGAAAGTGATGGGGAACTATAGAAATTACCCCAGAGCTCACAAAGATGACAGTTAGTTCCCCCATCGCTTTCTCCACGGCAATGTCTCAGTCAATTAGAGTCAACCTGTCAACCAATCAGCAGCCTTTTCTGCTCTGGTATAAACTGTCCGATGGTTTAAAATTTGGTATTCTTGTGTTTTTCCTGGTGAGTGCAAGAAACAAACCTTTGGCAACTTGTCACTTATCTCAGTAATAACCAAAACACCACCAGTTCGTACAAATTTTGTCATTATTCAAGTGTTTACTTGAAAGGAATTTCCTGACATGAAATAGTGACAAAGCAGATTTGAACCCACTGAACCAAAGAGGTTACTGAGCATGTCACAATTGAAAAGAAAGTCTTGCATTTATATCATGCTTTTCCTGACCAGGATGGATTTCCTTAAGTAATAAGATTCAGTTTTCTGCAAATAAAGGTAATTCATAATGCAAGATGTTTTATGAAGTTCTAAGAGGAAAGGAGCTACTTAGGCAAAGAAAATAATAACTCAAAACTCACCAATCCTGCAATGGGAGTCGGCAGCCGATTGATCTTCTTCACGGCCCCAGGCTTTATAGCATTTAATAATCTGGGAGTAAAAAGCAAAACAAAACAATAAGAAACCCCCAGATTTATACAAGCTGAAATACTTCAACTGAAGTCAATCAAAACAGGTTTACGTGAAGTCACATGGAGAGACACTCATCACCAAAACATACTGGTGGCAATAGATTATCTATCCCTGCTGGAAATTAATAATTCGAACTGGTGACAATGTCTAAGAGATTTTTTACCTCCTTAAATACTTACCCCAGAAAATTAAGGTCACACTAAATGAATAAAGCACCTGTGCACAGCTCTTAACAAATCACCAGCTCCACCTGCCTTATGTAAATACATCTGACAATTCATCTTATTTTACTGTAAAGGAGACTTCAAAAATTTTCATTTGAACTATTGCCTCAGAGAGACAAGAATCCAGAATCTAGTAAAACACAGACTGTCCCCCCCGTGTGGTAAAAGTAAGAATAACTGCAATGAGATAGGATGGTACCCTGCCCTTAAGAACATAAGAACATAAGAAATAGGAGCAGGAGTAGGCCATCTAGCCCCTCGAGCCTGCCCCGCCATTCAATAAGATCATGGCTGATCTGACGTGGATCAGTACCACTTACCCGCCTGATCCCCATAACCCTTAATTCCCTTACCGATCAGGAATCCATCCATCCGCGCTTTAAACATATTCAGCGAGGTAGCCTCCACCACCTCAGTGGGCAGAGAATTCCAGAGATTCACCACCCTCTGGGAGAAGAAGTTCCTCCTCAACTCTGTCTTAAACCGACCCCCCTTTATTTTGAGGCTGTGTCCTCTAGTTTTAACTTCCTTACTAAGTGGAAAGAATCTCTCCGCCTCCACCCTATCCAGCCCCCGCATTATCATATAAGTCTCCATAAGATCCCCCCTCATCCTTCTAAACTCCAACGAGTACAAACCCAATCTCCTCAGCCTCTCCTCATAATCCAAACCCCTCATCTCCGGTATCAACCTGGTGAACCTTCTCTGCACTCCCTCCAATGCCAATATATCCTTCCTCATATAAGGGGACCAATACTGCACACAGTATTCCAGCTGCGGCCTCACCAATGCCCAGGTGCATCAAGACATCCCTGCTTTTATATTCTATCCCCCTCGCGATATAGGCCAACATCCCATTTGCCTTCTTGATCACCTGTTGTACCTGCAGACTGGGCTTTTGCGTCTCATGCACAAGGACCCCCAGGTCCCTTTGCACAGTAGCATGTTTTAATTTGTTTCCATTGAGATAGTAATCCCATTTGTTATTATTTCCTCCAAAGTGTATAACCTCGCATTTATCAACGTTATACTCCATTTGCCATATCCTCGCCCACTCACTCAGCCTGTCCAAATCTCTCTGCAGATCTTCTCCGTCCTCCACATGATTCACTTTTCCACTTATCTTTGTGTCGTCTGCAAACTTCGTTACCCTACACTCCGTCCCCTCCTCCAGATCATCTATATAAATGGTAAATAGTTGCGGCCCGAGTACCGATCCCTGCGGCACGCCACTAGTTACCTTCCTCCAACCGGAAAAACACCCATTTATTCCGACTCTTTGCTTCCTGTCGGATAGCCAGTCCCCAATCCACTTTAACACACTACCCCCAACTCCGTGTGCCCTAATCTTCTTCAGCAGCCTTTTATGGGGCACCTTATCAACTTCGTGACCAATGGTCCCAGTAGTAAAATGTTCTTCACACAAAGTTAACATTGTGTTGCTGCATTGTTAACTAATCCGTGGCACAGTGCTCTCGGCCTTTTGGCTCAGAGCAAGTGTGGGATCAAGCCCAAGATGGGTGTAATGCCTTATCTTGTCAGCTTGGACCTTGTCAGTCTCACTTGTGGGGACCATGAATTGGATTCATTTTGAATGTGGTTTTTGGAGCAAGCAAGGAGATGGATTCGGGCTTGCCCTGTTCACTCTGCACATTGGTTTTATAACTTTAAAGATGGAGAAAAAATAAATAAATCTCTTCTCCCCAAATGGCACTCTGTAACCAGTTAAGGGGGATTTTGGCGGCCGATTCTTAGTATTATGTTAACTTATGGAAATGATTACATGAAAAGAGCATTTTATAAATAGCTACAGTTTTGCAACAGTGTTGGCACACACTAATCATGGACTGGTAGCTGTTGATCTCAGATATTTTTCCATTGAGCTAAACTAATCTTCTTCCTATCTCTCAGCTGCTTCAGAGCCTGCATAATTTATTAATTTATGGCAAGCAAACATCATTATCTGATGGAGTTGCAAACACCTTCTAGAGTGCACCATGGGGTGCTTTGTTGACTCAGGTTTTGGCAGTCGTATGAGTTTATATTGGCTCTTCACATTGCTGTGGAATGTGGAGAGAAAGCAAAATGCTGTCCATGTGGATTCAAACTCTGCACTCTGCTTCCTGACCATTGGTTGTTTGTAAGGGTTGCATACTGATTGGAAAAAGCAATGGAATAGTCAGTTCTACCTTAGTCTGAATAGCTGCACAGTGAGCTATGAGAAATAACGCTTGACTTTCAGGATTTAGCTTTATGGTGAGTTTTGCACCAACTGCTTTTATTCTGGAACCATTGTACATCAGCACTGAAACAATGTATTCCAGATGATCTTTTTATTACTGCACGGTATCCGGGCCCACACACATCATTTAACTTCAAACTGAGATTCTGACATTAAATTAGTAACCAAGAAACCACTACAAAGTAGAATTAAAATTTCAAATGTTTTGTAACTTGAAACAATGCATTAATATATAACATATTGCACCAATGTTGTTTGCAACCTACTTCAATTCATCACAAATATATTTTACATAGAACATAGAACATAGAACAGTACAGCACAGAACAGGCCCTTCGGCCCACGATGTTGTGCCGAGCTTTATCTGAAACCAAGATCAAGCTATCCCACTCCCTATCATCCTGGTGTGCTCCATGTGCCTATCCAATAACCGCTTAAATGTTCCTAAAGTGTCTGACTCCACTATCACTGCAGGCAGTCCATTCCACACCCCAACCACTCTCTGCGTAAAGAACCTACCTCTGATATCCTTCCTGTATCTCCCACCACGAACCCTATAGTTATGCCCCCTTGTAATAGCTCCATCCACCCGAGGAAATAGTCTTTGAACGTTCACTCTATCTATCCCCTTCATCATTTTATAAACCTCTATTAAGTCTCCCCTCAGCCTCCTCCGCTCCAGAGAGAACAGCCCTAGCTCCCTCAACCTTTCCTCATAAGACCTACCCTCCAAACCAGGCAGCATCCTGGTAAATCTCCTCTGCACTCTTTCCAGCGCTTCCACATCCTTCTTATAGTGAGGTGACCAGAACTGCACACAATATTCCAAATGTGGTCTCACCAAGGTCCTGTACAGTTGCAGCATAACCCCACGGCTCTTAAATTCCAACCCCCTGTTAATAAAAGCTAACACACTTTTTATATTATAAAATATTATTTTATATTATATTAATATTGTCAGTCTTAGAGGGCACAGATGAGATATACAGTCGCACAACTATTTCTGTAAAAAAGAATTCTGCTCTGTAATGGTGAAATGATAGCTTATGTAAATGATGCTGTAACAAACACATTGCCTGGAACAAGTAGCTCTGTTTTTAAAAGCTTAATTTAAAACATATTTTTCATTTGTTTGTTAGTTCCAGTGTTCACAGCCATTTTTCCACTTGTTTTTTCGGGTTTATTGGGATGCAAGCCATGTACTTTCTAGATCAGCTCACCTATAAATTCTTCAGGTCAAGTAACAAAAATAAAGAGAGACAACATGAAGATGGAATGCGTCCTCTTAGTTTAATACCCTTCACTGTAACTGATAATCAGCATAGGACATAAAGGAGTGGGGGTACAAGACTGACTGTAGAATCAAAACTGCACTGGTACAACCCAAATGACACGCTATCTCACTGCGATTATAGTCACTATCTCTCTGTATCCCTTTCAACTTCTCCACTATCTTTTGGATATTCTGTCCTGCTCTGCAGTCCATCTCTATGGCATTGCTTTCCTGGGTCCACCCATTCTTGTTCCAACAAGGATATAAATCTCCTCCAGTATTTTTGCTCTAAAAAGGACAGCCGCCCTATTGTTTCGTTCAGTCATTTCTAATGCACCCCGGCCCCGGGGGGTGGGGGGGGGGGGGGGGGGGGCAGACAGGTAGGAGCTCCCAGACAAATAAGAAGATCCCAAACCAGGAATGAGGGAGAAAATCATAATGCAGTCTGAGGTAAAGAACAAGGGCAGAGATCAGAAATAGATCTTGCTGAATAAAATGGAGAAGAGGAACCAAGCAATTGGGTCCAAGTTAAAGTTGGGGAGCTGACCTAAAACAAAGCCAGAAAATCCCACCAAAGGTTGATGACTGCTATCTGTGGGCCCATGGAGCAATAGCGTTCTGCTTGGCATAGCCGAACATCTATAAGTGAAGCTTGAGCTACACTGTGATCCAGGGGAAAGGAACGTTGGAAGGTGAGACTGAAATCTTGGAGGTGAATCTTGGTAGAAACCGTCCAAGTGGAAGTGACATTTGGAGAGAATTCCAAGGCAGGTTCTTAGAGTGTGGAGATGGCTGCCCTTTTGAGAAAAGCAGAGTTTCGGTGAGGCTAGCTGGCTGATGGTGTGACATACATCGGGGGGTGGGAAGGTGGTGGTTGTGTGGTTGGGTTGATGAGAAATCCATGGAATCTGCTTTGGTGATATCTATCCCTCCATTTGAGGTGTGTTGTGTCCAACCACAGTTCCCCCATTAGTTACACGTACCGCACACTGACATATCAGAGTTTAAGATAGGTATTTTAAAATATGTATCTTTTACAAATATGTGTGTATCTGTAAAGGTATATTTGAGGTGAAGGAGTAGTGTGATTTGACTCATTTACTGGTGTTTGTCTTGAAATCTCTCCTACTTTTTGTCATAGTTCATTTTTCTTGTTTAATAAACATTTTATCTTTGTGTTCGGTTCTCAAAAAACCAAAACTTTACCATTTCTCCTGCCATTTGGTGCGCACACTATAAAATATTCTGAGGCATCTTTTCACAAATAAAGAGTGCTGTAGAAAACACAAATACAATGTTCTTGGCAGAGTAGTCCTAATTTTGTTTTGTCAGTGGGGATTCTCACACCCCTGCCTGAATATTCACACAAATGTTACATACAACTTCCTGACAACTAAATTAAATAATCAGAAAAATGTGCAGAGGCCACCCCTCAATCTCCCATGTGCACGCTTGGTGGGTAGGTGGATTAAAAAAAAACCAATGCCATTTGTATTTGAAGTATCTGGCTTTGAAGATATATCAGTATGGCACCATTAAATTGTACAGTGCCCTGGGTTTATTTATAGAACAACAATGCTGTCAATCATGCTGCAAGCTTTGTGACATCAGGCCCTTTGTTCACAGAACCAGCAATTATAGGGTTCGAAGATCTGTTGTACCAGATGACATTTTGTTTGAAAGCAGAAGTAATTAAAGCATATCCAAAACTGTATTTTTGGTAATTCCATATAAGAAGTTTCAGTATGGCAAAAACCTTGTGGCAGAGTTACCGTTTGTTTCATAAACGTCAATTCCACTAATCATCCTTTGAGAAGGAGAACATTTCTCATTACTGTGAGGCTGTGGGATAGCATTGTGTTTCGCAAGGCCCTGGAAATCGAGCTGGCCACACTATAAACTTGCAAGGCAGGTTATCTCCAAGGCTTCCAAAACTGGGAGTGGGGCTGCCCACTGCCCTCACTATAATCTGGAAGTTGCGGGTTCGAGCTAGCTTCCGGATGCACTCGGAATCTTAGCCCAATCACTGCCCAGCCACTCACATCCAACCACCCCCTTCGCCCATGTTAAAATTCCACTCCCCTCCTCCCCCAACATTCAATTTATAAAGGCTTAATATTACTCTTTACCCATTCCATGACAATCAATTACAATTCTCTGCATTAGTGATTACCATAATAGGAGAAAATCTAGGATTCAAGAAGCTAAGATTATGAAGGGATTTGTTATATCCAAATACATAATGCTGAAGCATAAATAGGATTTCAGACTACAATTATATTCCTGTTTATAAAAGTTATCATAACATAAGCACTGGTTTTTACGAAAAACACTTAGTTATTCCGCCCCCCACCCCCGCCCCCCCCATTGCTAGAAAGCCAAGAAAATTCCCATTGAATTAGACTGGTCCTAATTCATCATCATTTGGTCAGATTAGGAAATGCTTTTGAAGTTTTGATCAAGGTACTTTTCTTTGTGGCAAAATAAATTGAGTTTTACTCTGCAGAAACCTGTTGAAAATTCTTCTTGTCTGTTCTGATGGGTCAGTAAAGAACCTAGCACCACTAAAAAGCAACAAGCTCTTCTGATGTCCTGACTATGATATCTAACAAACCATCATCACTGAAAAACAGATTAGCTGGTCATTCAACTGTTTGTGAGAGAGATATTGCTGATACAGAACGGCTGAGGCATTTGCTTAAATTGGTATGAGTCACGCATTTCAACAGTCTTTGCATATTAAAAATGTTAAGAATCTGAATGGATATTGCATCTTTCATGATCTCAGGACATCCCAATGTAAACTGCTTCTTAGGTATAGTCGCCATTGTAAAATAAAATAAAGCAATAGTTCATTTGTACATAGCAAGATCCCGAAACAGCAATGAGATAAATGATCAGATAATTTTTTTTGTTAGCAGTGTTAGTTAAGGGATAAATGATCACCAGGACAAACAATATCCTGAGATCTTTAACATCTATCTTGGTTTGACAATGCATCTGAAAGGCGGCGCCTCAGACAGTGCTGCACTCTTTCAGTATTGCTCGGAGATGCCAACCTTGATTGTTTGCTCAAGGTTCTAGACTGCGGCTTCAAGATCCTGAATCAATGACAAACGTGCTAATGTTGAGCTGAGTCTGAGCCCCCAAGGATACTTAATTCTGACACCCATAAATGCTTAAGTACAAGTATATTGTTGCTATATAACAGCAGATGATTATTTAAATTGAGAGAGACTTCAGAACACTGCAGTACAGAGGGATCTGGATGTCCTTGCATATGAATCACAAAATGTCAGCATGCAAGTAAAGAAATAATTAGGAAGGGAAGTGGAACAGTGGTATTTATTGCAAAGGTGGTGGAGCAGACGCATCGGAACACCACCATCTGCAAATTCCCTGCCAAGCCACACAGCATGGGGGTTGCAGCAGTTCAAGAAGGCAGGTCACCAGTACCTTTTCAAGAGCTATTCAGAATGGGCAACAAATGCTGGAATAGCCAGCGATATCCACATCCCGCTGTTGTGGGAAATTCACCACTTCGGAGTCAGACTTGGAGGTTCAACAAACAGTTTTATTTGGACAAAGCTTTGGGAGAAGCGCTGGCACTCCGCAGTACTGGCAGTCACCTTCTCAACTACACAATGGTAGTTGAGCATCTTTTATACTTTTTAGATAATAGACAGTACGGACATTAGCCGTTAGCACATCGTTATAAGTTGAGTAGACAGATACGGACATTGACAGTTAACACATCATTGTACATAGAGTAGATACATTTATGCAGTTATGTCCTCTATCAACGGCTGATCTTGTTATATACATTTATGCATTTATGTCCCCATCAGTGGCTGATCTCGTTATCAAACTCATTGTTCTGGGTCTGCTTTTATCTCAAGTTTAAGGTGCCTCAAGGTCTGACCTGTTTCCTGCAGCAATTTAGACACTACAGGTTTTAACTCTTTGTGTAATGTCTGTGCCCAAAGTCAGTGCCTCTTAATGTCTTTTCCCAGAGTCCATTTTGTGTGCCAGGTAACCATTTTGTGTCCTTTACTTTGATTTCACTCCAACACCACGAACAAATAAATTAAATAAAAGTAAGAAAGTGTTGCTACGACTGTACAGGATGTTAGACCACACCTAGAGTACTGTGTACAACCTACCTCATTAACTAAAGAACATCATCCTCTTTATAATTCATTAGTAATGTGTACAAGATACACTGCAGGAACTGACCGAAACTCCTTAGACGACACCTTCCAAATCCACAACCTCTACCATCAAGATGGACAAGGGCAACAAGCACATGAGAACACCATCACTTGGAAGTTCCTCTCCAAGGTATTCAGCATCCAGACTTGGAAATATATCACCGTTCCTTCACTGTTGCTAGGTCAATAGCCTGGAATTCCTTCCAAACAGCAGTGTGGATATACCGACACCACAGGGACTGCAGCAATTCAAGAACGTAGCTCACAACTCACCAAGGGAAATTAGGGATGGGCACAAAATGCTGGCCTATCCAGCAATGCCCACGTCCCATAAGTGGGTTTTAAAAACTTGCGCTGGAAGCAGTTCAGAGAACATTCACTAAGCTGATCCCTGGGAAGTCAAGGGTAATGGGGCAGGCATAAGAGAGGAGATAAGACCACATTTAGAACTGCCATGATCTTATTGGCACAGTAGGCTCAAGGGCCTATTCCGCCTCCTATTTCTTCTGGGGTTGTTTATGAGGAAAAGTTGAGCAGGTTGAATCTATACTCTTCGAAATTTGGAAGAATCATAGATCGTAGAATCCTACAGTGCAGAAGGAGGCCATTTGGCCCATCGAGTCTGCACTGACCACAATCCCACCCAGTCCCTATCCCCATAACCCCATGCATTTACCCTAGCTAGTCCCCCTGACACCAAAGGGCAATTTAGCATGGCCAATCAACCTAACCCACACATCTTTGGACTGTGGGAGGAAACCGGGGCACCCGGAAGAAACCCACGCAGACACAAGGAGAATGTGCAAATTCCACACAAACAGTGACCCAAGCCAGGAATCGAACCCAGGTCCCTGGAGCTGTGAAGCAGCAGTGCTAAACACTGTGTCACCATGGGGCCCAGCCTGGTGAGCTTATTGAAACATATTAGATTCTGAGGGGACTTGATAGGGTAGATACTGATTGGCGTTTTCATGCATTGGGGAATCTAGAACTGGGGACATAGACTAAAAATAAGAGATTACATATTTAAGATCTCTTACAGGGTTGTTAGTGTATGGAATTCTCTTCCTCGGTGAGCTGTGGAGGTTTGGTATTGAATATAATGAAGGCTGAGTTAGACAGGTTTTTATCTACAAGGAAGTCAAGAATAATGGGGCAGGCATGAGAGAGGAGATAAGAACTGCTATGATCTTATTGGCAGAGCAGGCTCAAGGGGCTGAATGGTCTACTCCGCCTGCTATTTCTTCTGTTCTTATGTTAATGCTATTCTCAAAATGTGCAGACCGTCCTGATGTAACCCTTAGAGGGACACACGATGGATTCTGCTCCAAAACTATGATGCTGATAAACGCCTGTAGACATGTAACTATGATTTCTAATTTGTTGATCACCATCTTAATTAATCCTTTAGTGAATTGGTGCTTAAGGTTAGAGAATATCAGTACAAAAAAATTAATCTTCACTTTGACACTCAGGGGCTTAATTTCCTGTGTGCTAATTTTAGCACACTAGCTAACATAAATGCCTTCTTTTTCTATTTAAATGGAACTATTAACTTATTAAAAATAATGACTGCGCCCTAACGCTCATGGAGAAATTTAGGATGGGCAATAATCCACTGGTGTAGCAGGGTCATTTGCGACTTCAAGGGTGAATCAACCCAGCTGAGTTGCCCCAGACTCAGATGAGGTACCATGTTTGGGGTTACGAGGGTGGCACGGTGGCACAGTGGTTAGCACTGCTGCCTCATAGCGCCAGGGAACCAGGTTCGAATCCCAGCTTGGGTCACTGTCTGTGCAGAGTCTGCATGTTCTCCTTGTGTCTGCATGGGTTTCCTCAGGGTGCTCCAGTTTCCTCCCACAGTCCGAAAGATGTGCTAGCTAGGTGCATTGGCCATGCTAAATTCTCCCTCAGTGTATCCGAACAGGCGCCGGAGTGTGGCGACTAGGGGATTTTCACAGTAACTTCATTGCAGCGTTAATTACGCTAATAAATAAATTTTAAAAACTTTAAACTTTAATGAGCCATGACCAACAGTGGAATCAGTTAATCTTTGATGGTAATGATGTTCAGAGCTGGAAACTCAAGGGAAAAGGCTGTTTACAGATGGAGGATCCTGTACAGGGAGGAATTGTGTTTTGTTTAAGTACAAAAGCCTTGTGTATTCCTTCTCCTAGTATATTGCTCATTGAAATTGAAAATGGAAGGCTCTTACAAGCAACTGACAGGGAAAGCGCAAGATTGTGAGGCATGGAGAAATGAGCAAGAGGCCCATCCTTGGGTCATTCCTACAAATAATCCACATGCTAAAAATAGCATACAAAGTAAATTAAACCCCTGAGTGTCAACATCAAGAAATGCACATTAGCTAAAACCATATGCTGAGCATAGCTCCTTGTGCACTATCCCCAAAAATACACCAACTTCAAAAGAGCACCATATATTGTACTGATCCAGCATTTCATTTGCCAGTTTCTTTAGGCATTTCTGAATGAAGCCATCAATTTATTGCCAAATTATGGATGGGTTTAGACTGTGGATCTGTACCAATTAGTTTGAGACTAATTTCAATTTCTCAGCCTGTGAACTATTAGTCATTTACATTGGAAAGCCAGGCACCAAAGAACAGACGTCGCAAGAAGGATTGTTTCCCCAATGCCATAGAGGTTTCACAGAATCATAGAATCCTACAGTGCAGAAAGAGGCCATTCAGCCCATCGAGTCTGCACCAACCACAATCCCACCCAGGCCCTATCCACATATCCCTACATATTTACCCACTAACGCCTCTAACCTATGCATCCTGGGACACTAAGGGGCAATTTAGAATGGCCAATCAACCTAGCCCGCACATCTTTGTTTCAGAAACAAACAGACTTAAAGTGCAGAAATAAAATGAGAGAGGAGAATTTTGTTGAACCAATCAGTATTAGTCATCACTCAATAAAGCACACAGGTGCATTTCATTCACCGACAAGACTAAATATATTGTAAGTAATCCTATCTTCCCTTACCACTAAAGAAACCACAAACAACTTTTTAACACTAGACAATAGTGATTATTCTGATATCCTAGAGAATTTATACACCTTGATTGAGAATGTCCCTGAACAATCATTGATAATCATTCACTGGTTGTTAAAAGCAGTGGAAAGTGAAAACAGCCGTTTAAGAATGAATCCTGAAGCAATACCAACCATCAAGTCTCAAGCCCATTCCAATGACAGTATTTGGCATTATTGAATTAAATATGAAATAAACTAACAAATTTCATGAAATTCATGTTGTGATCAAAGTCATGTCTCCCACGGGAATGCAAGATGTGAGAAGGATGGCAAGAGGTGCAAATAGACACAGGTTGAGTGAGTGGGCAAGAACATGGCAGACAAAGTATGAAATTATCCACTCTAGTGGGAAAAATAGAAAACAAAATATTTTTTAAATGGAGAGAAAGTAGAAAAAGTTAGTTTTTAAAGGGGCCTTGTAAACGAATCACAGAAAATGAACATGCAAAGACAGCTGCAATGAAGAAAGGGATTGAAGTATAAACCTGTTATGTATCAACTGGTAGCTACCACAAAGAAGGGTAATGAGGTGCCACACTATAGGTTGTAGTTAAACACGATGTGGCTTTATTAAGAAGGTGTTGCTTATTCCAAGTCTAAGGTGGAAGAGCCACAGAAGCTCATGCATCTCTCTGCTTACATCACTACAGATCACGTGACATTACACCAGAAGAAATGCAATCAGTTCAAATACATAACACAAAGTAAAGAAGCCTTACTGCAATTATACAGCTCATTATTAAGACTATACATGGAGTACTGTGCACAGTTTACATCTCCTTGCCTAAGGAAGGATATACTTGCCTTAGAGAGAGTGGAACAAAAGTTCACTAAGCTGGTTCCTAGGAAGATAGGATTGTCCTCTACACACATCTCTGTCCAGTACAAGCCTACACTCGGGGCTCAGGTCATGTATTTCTTAACATCACACTGTGGGCAGTACAGTCCCCAGTTCCACGTTACCCTTTTCTTTGCGAGACCCTTATACTACCGAGCTATGATTATAAAATTATGGTCCTTTGTTCTCGATTTCCTCACTAGGAGACACAATTATCCTTTACTTAGCCGTTACTTTATTACTTTAAACACATAGGAACATAGGACCAGAAGTACGCCATTCAATTTGATCATGGGGCTGATCACCTACCTCAATGCTACTTTATATTGATCTATTGATGGAAGCATGATCTATACAATTAGATCATGCTTTCATCTTCCAATCTAAAGACAACACAAGACAAATATTTGCAACGAATTGTTCTTAGTTAACTCACCATGCACAAGTCTGATGAATATGCACTGTACCACCTCCCTGGTACCAAAATTTAAACTTAGGCTTTCAGATGAAGTCTCTGTGCAGCTGAGGCATCATTTTCTTACTTTTGAATTCCATTCCCCTTGAGATAAAGGTCAATGTCCATTAGCCTCTCAATTATGCATATTTGCAGTCATTCATTTTTAAAATACGGCCACCATACTAGCCAATTTTCAATCTACTGGTATCTCCTCAGTGTCCACTAACTCCCTCGTAATGCTTCTTACACTCTAGCTAGGAACAGTAGAAGAGGAGTGAGCCATTCAATCCCTTGAGCCCATTCTGCCATTCTATTGGACCATTGCTGACCTGTATCTTAACTCCATTTTTCTTCCTTTTTCCCTTATCTAACAAAAATCTATTTATCTCAATCCTGAAAATTGCTCTTGACCCAGCATCCACAGCAGGATAAAGTTCCAAATTCCAATACACTTTGTGGTAAAAAGTAGTACTGATTTCACTTCGATCTGATCTTGCTCTAGTTTCAAGATTATGCTTCCTTGTGACAGTAACTATTTTTTTTTACTCATTCATGGGATAGAGGTATCGCTGGCTGGGCCAGCATTTATTGTTCATCGCTAATTGCCCTTGAGAAGGAGGTGGTGAGCTGCCTTCTGAACCATTGCAGTCCATATTGTGTAGGTACATTCAAGAGGTGTTAGGAAAGGATTTCCAGGACTTTGACTCAATGCAGTGAAGGAATGACTATTTCCAAGTCAGGATGATGTGTGGCTAGGAGGGGAACTTACAGGTGGTGGTATTCCCATGCATCTGCCTCTCTTGTCTTTCTAGATGGTAGGGGGGCCAGGTTTGGAAGTTGCTGTCAAAGGAGCCTTGGTGAGTTGCTGCAGTGCATCTGGTAGCTGGTACACACTGCTGTCACTCCACATCAGTGGTGGAAAGAGTGAATGTTTATTGTGGTGGACAGGGTGTCAATTAAGCGGACTGTTTTGTCCTGGTTTGTGTTGAGCTTCTTGAATATTGTTGGAGCCACACTCATTCAAGCAAGTGAAGACTATTTCACCACGCTTCTCACTCGCGCCTTGTATGTGGTGGAGATGGGTAGATTCTCTCCTGTTGTCTAATAAACCTCGCCATTTGTGTCTCAAAGCACATCACATCAAATTATCACTGTTCACTTTCACATAGAATAAAACCTGTAAACATGTCACCAAAGCATTTTTTGGAATAATCACTGGAGAATAAATAAAATGAACATTGACTGGAAACAATTATCATCAACTGTTGTCTTTCAAATATTATCCTGCCAAAGAATAAAAATATATTTTACTTCATAATCATATCAACAGATGATATATAACACAAATAGTGGTATCAATAATGTACATAATCAATTTGTAACTAAACCTCAGAAATATAAAACTGGCAGTGAGTCACAAAGCTGTAACTCAATGCAAGTTCATCCATGGCACTGTAAACTGTAAAGGCAAAGCTGCGTGAATTTCACTAAACGGGATTTTACGGCCTTGTTCGACCTAAGATTGGAAAATCCTGCCCGAGATCAATGGTCATTTCCATTGTCCGCCCCTCTCCTGCTCCAAATTTGTGGCAGGCGGAGCAGTAGAATTCCGGCAATGACATTGAATTCTAGTTAAACTCAGCATCAACTATTTATTACTCTGCAATCTAAATAGTTTTTTCATCTTTCTTACAGTTTTTTAAAATTCAGTCGTGGGACATGGGCGTTGCTGGCTGGCCGGCCAGCATTTATTGCACATCCCTAATTATGCAGTTATGCATTAAGTACAACAACTGGTGGAGTATGGATGCGTAATAGGGGGGCCCAGAAAAAACCTGGCTTCATGTGATGAGTACAAGAGCATTCTAATTCTACTTTTGCAGTGAGTCACTAAAGAAACTGTAGATATTCTAGAATTAGACTTAGACATGAATACTGTGATGCTAGTGTACCTTTAAGAATCTGAACCACAATAAAGGGGCGACACGGTAGCACAGTGGTTAGCACTGCTGCTTCACAGCTCCAGGGACCAGGGTTCGAATCCCGGCTCGGGTCGCTGTCTGTGTGGAGTTTGCACATTCTTCCTGTGTCTGCGTGGGTTTCCTCCGGGTGCTCTGGTTTCCTCCCACAGTCCAAAGATGTGCGGGCTAGGTTGATTGGCCATTCTAAATTGCCCTTTAGTGTCCCGGGATGCATAGGTTAGAGGGGTTAGTGGGTAAATATGTAGGGATATGTGGATAGGGCCTGGGTGGGATTGTGGTTGGTGCAGACTCGATGGGCCGAATGGCCTCTTTCTGCACTGTAGGATTCTAAGAGGTTTTTTAAATCATGGTCACAGCCTTAGGTGATGTCATTGGTGGGGGGAGGAAAAAAACTGTGTGCCAGTCAGGTGACAAGGGTTGTTTTTAGTTTTGTTTTGGCTGCAGTGTTAGAACCATAGCTGAAAGAAGTCTCTCTCTCTGTTTTTATTTTGTAAGTTTTACTAGTTAGCTAAAAGCACATCCTGATTGCCATCCTGCAGTAAAGAATCTGTGTTTTGAGGAGCTGATGACTACAAGCTGCTCTGAGTTTTCAAGATCATTTGAAATCAGCATTCAACCCAGGGAACTGTATTCCAGTGTTATGTGAGCTTTAGCCTGTGCAGTGATAAACCTGTGAAAAGGGTTTGTGTTGTCTATGGGTTTTGGTTTTAATTGGAACACATTAGAGATATTCATTAAAAGTTATACGTTATAGTGGTTGTTTTGTTTCTTGTTTGTCATTGATAAAAGTTGTTGCTAATTTTCTTACTGTACATGTTAACTATATTCTTAAATAAACTTTGTTTGATAAAAGCTCCCTAATGGGTCTTTTGAATCATACCTGAATTGGAACATATCCTGGTCATCCTAGCCAAATTCAACATAAAAACTTATGGTTCAGGTGAGCTTCATAAAACATTTTGGAGTTTCTGACCTGAGCCATAACATAATGTACAAGTAGTTTTTCACCATTTGACCTTTAAGGGTAAATGGATGAGGAGTCTGTTACTATGATAACATTTTCTGCTTATCCTACAAAACCTCAGTGTGAAATATCAAATGTCTTTCAAAAATTCTCTGCATAAAATGTAACCTCAAAGTGTTTCCGGATCATTGCTGAGAATGTTCGCCTGAATGACATTGCAATTCACCCAAAAACACATTCAACTTTCGAAGACAGATGACAGATGAATTTCAGTTTGAAATTATTTATTGCCATGTAAGAAATACATTTTTTCATTAACATTATATGGACTGAAAAAGCTAAAAACAAGTCACTGGAGGGTTGGAAATTCTACAGCTTAAGTGTTAAATTCTGGTGGTTTCTTGTGGGTGCAGGTCATCTAACAGCTCGGAATCCATTCGGCATAAAGCATGCACTCAGTCCCTGAGGACTGTAATAGAACAAGCAGCAGTTTATGTTCACTACCAGTGTCTCGCCAGCAGGACGCCTTTTTCATCCATACTTTCATCCATACCAGTTCTACAGAAGATATTTTGCCATCCAGGTGGCTCTAAAGGAACTTTCACATTTCAACCATGAGTTTCCATCGTTCAATTAAATTTCAAGTTGATTACAAACTGGCATTCTGGGAAAAGTAATCAGAAGGACAACTTCTTAGTTCAAATGCAATATGCATTCACGAACTTACGGAGCAGGAGAACACCTTAGAGTCTAATCAATGGTGCATTGCAGATATTTATTTAGACATATACAACTTCTACAAGAAGGCAATGGTTAAAAGGACTCATTACATAAACTGTCTCCAGGTACACAGATATTCTTTGTAATTGGTATTAAAGATTTCATTTTCTTCCCACTACATCTATCATTTCCTGTTAGCGAGTGCTGTCCAATACTACTTTTGTCTGCATCAGATGGTGTTAAATATTTAAATAGTTTGCATGATTGCTTTAAGAGCTGATCACATGATTTGATGGTGATATCATTAGGGTATTTCACAGGCTGCTGTTTAGTTTCAGTCTCTGTTCTTTGCAGAGAACATCTCTTTCAATAAACCTGTTGTGCATTACTTTGAATTTATGGGTCAAATTCTCCCAAAAAAATTCTAAGTGCTGAATTGGTGAGAGAAATGGTGTAAATCACGATTGTTTTTTCAGTGGAAGTTCAGACTCGAATCTCCCACACTCTGTGCAATGCAGAGGTCACAATCGGGAACATCATTAAAAGCTTTGGGGGAGGGGTGGGGTCTATTCATGCCGGAGTCTGAGAGTTCCAGAACTCTGTGCATTCGCAGTGGCCCCAAACTGTCAAATTGCACTTTGCAGGCCAACTCGATCACTGGCCAGCCTGGGACCCCAGCAATACTGCCCCTACACTCCCCCCCGCCCCGTGACCTGATCACGGCCTGATCGCAGCCCGCGGAAGCATTCCCAGGCCAGCCCCAACCCACCCTCCCACATCCCGGAGCACCGCAATATCCCGCCGTCCCCCCTCCCTCCACCCCCAGCAGGGACGCTCCCCCCCCACACACCCCCAGCAGGACCCCCCACTGACCCCCAGCCCTGAAAGGCAGACCCTCCCCAATGGGAGGTAGACCCCCTCCCGCGAGGCAGACTCCCCCGGCAGGCCACCCCCCCACCCCTCCTAGCCCGCCCTGATCGCTGACCTCCCTCCTGCCCCGACCGATTTTATCTGCAGAGTGGGAGTGGGAATCCTACCCCCACTGATCGACTCCTTGGCCCCGCCTATAATAGGCCCCTGTCCCCTGGCCCTGCCATAATAGGCCACACCCACTTGGCCCCACCCTTCACCCCAGGCCCCACCTCATAGGCCCCGCCCCCATGGTCCCATCTCATTGGTCCTGCCCCCTTGCCTCCCCCCAGGCCCTGCCCCATAGGCCCCGTCCCCTTGGCATTGCCTGATGCCCAATGGAAAGTGCTAAGGTGCCCCCTGGGAATGGGCAGTTGTCCCTTGGGCAGTGCCAGGGGGCACAGGCCGGCACTGCCAGTGTGCCCATGCCCAGGGGGCACCACTCCCCTGCCACCTGACCCCCTGTGGGCCCCAATTGCCCCCCCTTCACTCTGGCAGGGTCTCCCGCTAGTTCCCCGCAAGTGGGGAGCTACTCTAAACCCCGCGAGAGTGAAAAACTCCTGGCGGGGTCGGAGATGCGATCGGGCCCGGAGAATTCCATGCCCGGCCCGATAATAACATTTAAAATACATTAAAAACAGATTTAAATCACTTACCTCTCTTCCCGCCAGTTTCCAGTGTGGTCCCGACTGCGCCTGCTTTCCAACTGTGGAGGACACGCATGTCAGGAACGCATGCGCGATTCCCGCGAAATGGCCAATGCGTGCATCTCCCATCCCAATGCACCAAAACATGCGCGCGTCGGGTTGGGAGAATGGGGTCCCACATGTGCAAACTACATCGTTTTCTTTACACACGGTGGTGCGGTAACTAGCACTGCTGCCTCACAGTGCCAGGGACATGGGTTCGATTCCTGGCTTGGGTCGCTGTCTGTGTGGAGTCTGCACATTCTCCCCATGTCTGCATGGGTTGCCTCCGGGTGTTCTGGTTTCCACCCACAGTCCGAAAGACGTGCTGGTTAGGTGCATTGGCCTTGCTAAATTCTCTCTTAGTGTAACCGAACAGGCAATGGAGTGTGGTGACTAATGGATTTTCACAGTAACTTCATTGCAAGTAAGCCTACTTGTGACTAATAAATAAACTTTAACTTTTTTTACTTTAAACTGCTGACACTGTTAGGAGTTAAATTGGGGGAAGGCTAATTACAACAATATTAGGCAGGAACTGAAGAATGTAGATTGGGGGCAGATGTTTGAGGGCAAATCAACATCTGGCATGTGGGAGGCTTTCAAGTGTAAGTTGATAGGGATTCACGACCGGCACATTCCTGTAAGGATGAAGGATAAGTATGGAAGTTTTGGGAACCTTGGATAACGAGAGATATTGTGAGCCTAGTCAAAGAGAAAAAGGAAGCATTTGTCAAAGCTAGGAGGCTGGGAACACACGAAGCAAGTGTGGAATACAAAGAAAGTAGAAAAAAACTTAAGCAAGGAGTAAGAAGAGCTAAAAGGGGTCATGAAAAAGCATTGGCCAGCAGGATTAAGAAAATCCCAAGGCTTTTAACACATATATAAAGAGCAAGAGGGTAGCCAGGGAGAGGGTTGGCCCACTCAAGGACAAGGGAGGGAATCTATGTGTGGAGCCAGAGGAAATGGGTGAGGTATTAAATGAGTACTTTGTGTCAGTATTCACCAAAGAGAAGGACTTGGTAGATGATGAGTCTGGGAAAGGATGTGTAGATAGTTTGAGTCATGTTGAGATCAAAAAGGAGGAGTTATTGGGGTTCTTGAGAAACATTAAGGTAGACAAGTCTCCAGGACCTGATGGGATATACCCCAGAATACTCAGAGAGGCAAGGGAGGAAATTGCTGGGGCCTTGAGAGAAATCTTTGTATCCTCACTGGCTACAGGGGAGGTCCCAGAGGATTGGAGAATAGCCAATGTCGTTCCTTTGTTTAAGAAGGGTAGCAAGAATAATCCAGGTAATTACAGGCCGGTGAGCCTTACATCAGTGGTAGGGAAATTATTGGAGAGGATTCTTCGAGATAGGATTTATTCCCACTTGGAAATAAGTGGATGTATTAGTGAGAGGCAACAGGGGAGGTCGTGTCTCATTAACTTGTTCGAGTTTTTCGAGAAAGTGACGAAGATGATCGATTAAGGTAGGGCAGTGGATGTTGGATGTTGGACCTCAGTAAGACCTTTGACAAGGTCCCTCATGGCAGACTGGTACAGAAGGTGAAGTCGCATGGGATCAGAGATGAGCTGGCAAGGTGGATACAAAACTGGCTCGGGCAAAGAAGACAGATAGTAGCAGTGGGAGGGTGCGTTTCTGAATGAGGGCTGTGACATGTGGCATTCCTCGGGGATCAGCACTGGGACCTTTGCTGTTTGTAATATATATAAATGATTTGGAAGAAAATGTAACTGGATTGTTCAGTAAGTTTGCGGACGACACAAAGGTTGGTGGATTTGCGGATAGCAGTGAGGACCATCAGAGGATACAGCAGAATATAGATCAGTTGGAGACTTAGGCGGAGGGATGGCAGATGGAGTTCAATCCGGACAAATGTGAGGTAATGCATTTTGGAAGGTCTAATACAGATAGGAAATATACAGTAAATGGCAGAACCCTTAGGAGTATTGATAGGGAAAGGGATCTGGGTGTACAGGTACACAGGTCACTGAAAGTGGAAATGCAGGTGGAGAAGGTAGTCAAGAAGGCATACGGCATGCTTGCCTTCATCGGCCGGGGTATTGAGTTTAAAAATTGGCAAGTCATGTTGCAGCTTTATAGGACCTTAGTTAGGCCGCACTTGGAATATGGTGTTCAATTCTGGTCGCCACACTACCAGAAGGATGTGGAGGCTTTGGAGAGGGTACAGAAAAGATTTACCAGGATGTTGCCTGGTATGGAGGGCATTAGCTATGAGGAGAGGTTGGAGAAACTTGGTTTGTTCTCACTGGAGCGACAGAGGTTGAGGGGAGCCCTGATAGAAGTCGACAAGATTATGAGAGGCATGGACAGAGTGGATAGTCAGAAGCTTTTTCCCAGAGTGGAAGAGTCAATTACCTGGGGGCATAGGTTTAAGGTGCGAAGGGCAAGGTTTAAAAGAGATGTACGAGGCAGATTTTTTACACAGAGAGTGGTAGGTGCCTGGAAACTTGTTGCCGGGGGAGGTAGTGGAAGCGGATACGGTAGTGACTTTTAAGGGGCGTCTTGACAAGTACATGAATAGAGGGAATAGAGGGATATGGTCCACAGAAGGGTAGGGGGTTTTAGTTAAGTCATGCAGCATGGTTGGTGCAGGCTTGGAGGGCCGAAGGGCTTGTTCCTGTGCTGTAATTTTCCTTGTTCTTTGTTCTTTGAGATTACAGATTATATTACATAGAAACATAGAAACATAGAAAACTACAGCACAAAACAGGCCCTTCGGCCCCACAAGTTGTGCCGAACATATCCCTACCTTTTAGGCCTACCTATAATCCTCCATCCTATTAAGTCCCATGTACTCATCCAGGAGTCTCTTAAAAGACCCTATTGAGTTTGCCTCCACTACCACTGACGGCAGCCGATTCCACTCGCCACCACCCTCTGTGTGAAAAACTTCCCCCTCACATTTCCCCTGTACCTACCCCCCAGCACCTTAAGCCTGTGTCCTCTCGTAGCAGCCATTTCCACCCTGGGAAAAAGCCTCTGAGAGCCCACCCGATCTATGCCTCTCAACATCTTATATACCTCTATTAGGTCTCCTCTCATCCTACATCTCTCCAAGGAGGAAAGACCGAGCTCCCTCAGCCTATCCTCATAAGGCATGCCACTCAATCCAGGCAACATCCTTGTAAATCTCCTCTGCACCCTTTCAATCTTTTCCACATCCTTCCTGTAATGAGGCGACCAGAACTGAGCACAGTACTCCAAGTGGGGTCTGACGAGGGTCTTGTATAGCTGCATCATTATCCCCGGACTCCTAAACTCAATCCCTCGACTGATAAAGGCCAGCACACCATACGCCTTCTTAACCACCTCCTCCACCTGCAGGGCCGATTTTAGAGTCCTATGGACCCGGACCCCAAGGTCCTTCTGATCCTCTACCGTACTAAGAGTCTTTCCCTTTATATTGTACTCCTTCATCCCATTCGACCTGCCAAAATGGACCACTACGCATTTATCTGGGTTGAAGTCCATCTGCCACTTCTCCGCCCAGTCTTGCATCCTATCTATGTCCCTCTGTAACTTCTGACATCCCTCCAGACTATCCACAACCCCACCAACCTTCGTGTCGTCGGCAAACTTACCAACCCATCACTTCACTTCCTCATCCAGGTCATTTATGAAAATGACAAACAGCAAGGGTCCCAGAACAGATCCCTGGGGCACACCACTGGTGACCGACCTCCAATTAGAAAAAGACCCATCTATACCCACTCTCTGCCTCCTTTGGGCAAGCCAGTTCTGGATCCACAGGGCAGCAGCCCCTTGGATCTCATGCCCTCTCACTTTTTCGAGAAGCCTTGCATGGGGGACCTTATCGAACGCCTTGCTAAAATCCATATAAACCACATCCATCGCTTTCCCTTCGTCAATGTGTTTAGTCACATTTTCGAAGAACTCCACCAGGCTCGTAAGGCACGATCTGCCTTTGACAAAGCCATGCTGAGTACTCTTGAGCATACTAAACCTCTCTAAATGCTCATAAATCTTGTCCCTCAGAATCTTCTCCATCAGCTTACCAACCACTGAGGTTAGACTCACAGGTCGGTAATTTCCTGGGCTATCCCTATTCCCCTTCTTGAAAATAGGAACCACATCCGCAATCCTCCAATCCTCCGGCACCTCTCCCGTCTCCATCGACGACGCAAAGATCATCGCCAGAGGCTCTGCAATCTCTTCCCTCGCCTCCCACAGTAACCTGGGGTACATCCCATCCGGACCCGGCGACTTATCTATCTTGATGCCATTCAAAGATTCCAGCACAACCTCTTTCTTAAAGTCCACATACTCAATCTTTTCAGTCCACCGCAAGCCCACAGTACATCCACCCATGTCCTTCTCCTCTGTGAAAACGAGGCAAAATACTCATTAAGCACCTCTGCCATTTCTACTGGTTCCGTACAAATTTTCCCGCCTTCACCTTTTATAGGCCCTATTCCTTCACGTCTCATCCTTTTACTCTTCACATATTTATGGAACGCCTTAGGGTTTTCCTTAATTCTACTTGCCAAGGCCTTCTCGTGACCCCTTCTGGCTCTCCTAATTTCCTTCTTTAGTCCCTTCCTACAAGCTGTATACTCATCTAGATCCCTATCTTCGCCAAGCTCTCTGAACCTTTCGTACGCTTTCCTTTTCTTCTCGACGAGGTCCCGCACAGCTTTCGTGCACCACGGTTCCTTTAACCTACCAACTCCTCCCTGTCTGCTCGGAACATTGTCCTGTAGAACCCTAGACAGACATTCCTTGAAAAACTGCCACCTCTCTTCAGTCGATTTCCCCGAGAATACCTCCTTCCAATTTACTCCTCTAATTTGCTGCCTTATGTCTTCATATTTCCCCTTACTCCATATAAACGCTTTCCTAGCTTGCCTTATCCTCTCTTTTTCCAATGCAAGCATAAAGGAGATAGAGTTATGATCGCTATCCCCAAGATGCTCTCCCACTGAGAGATCTGACACCTGTCCAGGCTCATTGGTCAGTATCAGATCAAGTACAGCCTCTCCTCTTGTAGGCTTGTCCACATGCTGTGTCAGGAAACCCTCCTGAACACACCTAACGAACTCCTCCCCATCCAATCCCCTTACCCTGGGGATATTCCAATCTATGTTTGGGAATTTAAAGTCTCCCATCACAACAACTCTGCTATTATTGCATCTCTCCAGGATCTGTTTCCCTATCTGCTCCTCCACCTCCCTGTCACTATTAGGTGGCCTATAGAAAACTCCCAGCAAAGTGATCGACCCCTTCCCACTCCGAACTTCCACCCACAGAGACTCTGTAGACAATCCCTCCACAGCATACACCTTCTCTACAGCTGTGACACTATCCCTGATCAGCAGTGCCACTCCACCCCCTCTCTTGCCTCCCTCCCTGTCCTTCCTGAAACATCTGAATCCCGGCACCTGTAGTATCCAGTCCTGTCCCTGAGACATCCAAGTCTCCGTAATGGCCACCACATCACACTTCCAGGCATCGATCCACGCTCATCCCCTTTATTCACTATGCTCCTGGCATTAAAGTAAACACATCTCAATCCTTTGGTCTGACCTCTCCCCTTCTCTATCCCCCGTCCATCCTCCCTCTTGCACCGTCTATAACCCTTCTCTGTTTGCGAGCTAAGTTCCTCACTCCCAGGACACGTGACAAATCTGACTCATGAGTACAAGCTGAACGTGGATTCAAAGGTGTTTGTTCCTTTAATAGGATGGCTGCAGGTGTGTGAGTCTGTATTACATCATTTTATCCCCATTACAGCCAGCAAAGGTCCTTTGTTGAAGGTCCTTTGTTAAAATTCCTGATAGTGGAGAGGTACACAGATTTATGATGGATAATTGTCTGTCTACACCCTGGGTCTCTTGTCCTCAGTTGTATCATAAAGGACAAGAAGACGCATGCCATCAATTTTGGGGGAGGTGGTGGCACGGTGGTACTTTCACTGGACTAGTAGCCCAAAGACCCAGTGTTATGCTCAGGGAACCATTGGCAGATGGTGAAATTTGAATTCATTAAAAATCTGGAATTAAAATTCTATTGGCGATCTTGAAACCATTGTCAATTGTCGTTAAAACCCATCTGGTCCACTAATGTTCTTTAGGGAAGAAAATTTTCCATTCTTACCTGGTGTAGCTTACATGTGACTCCAGATACACAGCAATGTAGTTGACTCTTTAATGCCTTCTGAAATGGCCTGGCAAGCCATTCAGTTCAAGGGCAATCAGGGATGGGAAATACATGCTGACCCAGCCAGCGATACTCATAGCCCATGAATGAAAATAAATTGGACCAGCAGGGGATAGATCTAAGTACTATCTAAGTGGTTAAAAGCAAGGAACAGCGGATTTTGAAAAGGATTTATATCCATGTGCACAGGTCACTAAAATGTAATAGTTGGGTACAAAACAAAATCAAAAAAGCTAATGGCCTTTATAACTAGCGGGCGCAAATATAAAGGGAGGGGATGCTTTGGTACATTTATGCAAATACCTGGTACGACCACATCTGGAACACTGTGTACAGTTCAGGGCATCATATCTCAGAAAGGACATATTAGCCTTGGAAGGAGTGCAACACTGATTCACTAGAATGTTATGACAGCTCCAAGAGCTAGATAAGTGTATAAAAAATTATGGAGCCAAGGTAAATGGATGTATTAAAAATACTGTTTAACCATGACCTTGTAAAATGGCAGAACAGACTCAAGCAGCTGAAACAATTACTCGTGTTCTTGTTTTACTACAGAAAAGCTTCTCTTAGAGCTGTTTATTTTAAATGCAGATCTGTGGTGCCCATATACCCACCTGATTCTGATTTGATTCTGATTTGATTTGATTTATTATTGTTACATGTATTAGAATACAGTGAAAAATATTGTTTCTTGCGTGCTATACAGACAAAGCATACCATACATAGGGAGAGAAAGGAGAGAGTACAGAATATAGTGTTACAGTCAAAGCTAGGGTGTAGAGAAAGATCAACTTAATGCAAGGTAGGTGCATTCAAAAGTTTGATGGCAGCAGGGAAGACGCTGTTCTTGAGTCGGTTGGTACGTGACCTCAGAATTTTGCATCTTTTTCCCAATGGAAGAAGGTAGAAGAGAGTATGTTTGGGGTGTATGGGGTCCTTGATTATGCTTGCTGCTTTTCCAAGACAGCAGAAAGTGTAGACAGAGTCAATGGATGGGAGGCTGATTTGAGTGATGGACTGGGCTTCATTCACGACACTTTGTAGTTTCTTGCTGTCTTGGGCAGAGCAGAAGCCACACCAAGCTGTGATACAACCTGAAAGAATGCTTTCTATGGTGGATCTGTAGAAGTTGGTGAGAGTTGTAGCAGACATGCCAAATTTCCTTAGTCTTCTGAGAAAGTAGAGGCGTTGGTGGGCTCTCTTAACTATAGCATCCGCATGGGAGGACCAGGACAGGTTGTTGGTGATCTGGACACCTAAAAACCTGAAGCTCGCGACCATTTCTACTTTGTCCCCATTGATGTAGACAGGGGCATGTTCTCCACTATGCTTCCTGAAGTCGATGACAATCTCCTTCGTTCTGTTGACTTTGAAGGAGAGATTATTGTCGTCGCACCAGTTCCACCAGATTCTCTATCTCTATCCTGTACTGTGTTTCATCATTGTTTGAGATCCGATTCACAATGGTGGTGTCATCAGCAAACTTGAAAATTGAGGCGGAGGGGAATTTTTAAATTCTTCCTTTATCATGGCCATTGCATTAAAAATTTCCCTCATTAAGGAATACTGATGATGGGAAAATGAGACTTCCCCTGCTAGAAGATGTGCTACTAGGAGACTGTGTTGTGTATTTAATGATCATCAACTCAGTAAACCAGGCCGGGGTCACAGCAGGATCAGAGTAATGGGTGAGAGTCCTGCCCTGACCATCTTACAACAGGAGGAGGCAAATCCAGCTAAATTCTTAATAAAATAAGCATCATATGATTGCAAACTTGTGTCAACAACATTCTCCTTGCCTGCTGTGGAAGTGCATAATACAGGTTTTCCAGTAGCATTTTTTGCATTGATTGAACTGATGTACGCAAGGCTACAAAGCATTTAACCTGTTACAGATTAAATTGCAGTTGATTTCATCATCAGGCTAACAGAATCTGTTGACAAATTCTGCAAATATACCAAATAAACGATTGATTAACAAGCTGTGCTCACATCATACAAATAAACAATTTGATTGGCTCATGGTCAAGCCTATTTGTGGTAAATATTCTGTGGCTTAATCATGTATGCACCAGATGTCAGGAAATTGCAGGATTAGTTAATAATGAGATATTGGAATAATTACTTTTCCTGCATGTTGACCAGACTCAAGCATATTTGCATTACTGACATTGTAAATACGGTCAACAATGCTTCAATTGACACAGCAGTATCAGCATTAGTTAACGTCAATGCGATTGGAGTTTGAATTGAGACACTATGATATAGAATGGCTCCAACCAGGCACCAAATCACTGCAACTGTTATTTTATAAACACTACCACTTTAAAGAAGACAGTTTTCTGCCACGATACAGGCAGAGGACTGAACCATATGGCCTCTCTGTCGGTGCCAATTGTTTATTTGTTCCAGGCAGTGGAACACAGTAAAAGCCAGGAGGTAAATTCCATTTCTGGCAGATATTTTACACAAGGTGACTTGTGTATTTATTATTTATTAAAGGTTAACTTTCATGGGGGGGGAGGGGGGGTTGTTATTGTACTCTTTGGCCAGAAGCTAATTTAGCACAAAAGAAAGAACATCATTCTTGTTGGTAACTAACCTCACCAAGCTTAATTTTCCATTCAATCAGAAATCATAGAATCCCTACAATGTCGAAGAGGCCATTCAGTCCACCAACTCTCTGACAGAGTATCTTACCCAGGCCCTCTCCCCCACCCTATCTCTGTAACCCCACACATTTTAACATGGCAAATCCATCTACATTACACATCTTGGGACACTAAGGGGCAATTTAGCATGGCCAATCCACCTAACCTGCATATCCTTGGACTGTGGGAGAAATCCACAGCACCCAGAAGAAACCCACGCAGACACGAGGATAACGTGCAAACTCCACACAGTCACACAAGATCAGAATCAAACCCGGGTCCCTGGAGCTGTGAGACAGCAATGCTAACCACTGTGCCACCAAATGGGCTCTAATTATTTCAAATTCAGCACTGCAAGTTTTAAGTAACTATGTTTAGTTCATACAGTGAAAGCTTTTTATGCAGATTTTACACAGGATGCAAAAGCTATGAATGCAATTACAGCAGAGCCCTGACTCTACTTAAAGATGTGGAGATGCCGGCGTTGGACTGGGGTAAACACAGTAAGAAGTTTCACAACACCAGGTTAAAGTCCAACAGGTTTATTTGGTCGCAAAAGCCACAAGCTTAAGAAGGAGCTTAAGGCTCCGAAAGCTTGTGGCTTTTGCTACCAAATAAATCTGTTGGACTTTAACCTGGTGTTGTGAAACTTCTTACTTTGTCCACTTAAAGAAGCAGCCAACAGCTAAATCAGTCTCAGTGTCCAAGGAGAATGGTATCTCTCACCTTCTTTGGTTGGTTTATTTATTGGAAAAGAAGCATTAATTACTTACTCGCAAAGTAAGATTCCATTTTCCAAACCCGTTCGAAAGTCCTTATCACCGAAACTTCTGCCTGTAACTTGCTGCAAACAGAAGGGAATTATTTTTAGTAGGAAATATGAAGAAGAAATAACAAGTGAATCACACCAACTTAAAGGAGCATATATATATTATCAGCCCTGGAATAGCCTGTCCATTACTCAATACATGTAAAACAAACCCAAATGGCAACCTGTAACTAATAAGGATCTTATTTCCTAAAAAAAAGTTATGGTTTTAATTCAAAAAGAATTCAAATTACAGGTGAGGTGTTTCACTTCTGGAATAACAATGTTTCATCCGTGCCAATGCAATTTTGCACTGGATACATCATTAGGAGAAAGACCTGCAAATTGTCAACAGATTCATTTCTAACTAAATGTGACATTTGTATTTCATTACGGATGCATAAGAAACACAAACTTGAAAATTTGTGAATCGAGTGAATTACTAGTTCAGCCTTTACTAATTTTCATTTGAAGCATCTTATATTTTTTAATTCTTCCTTTGTCATGGCACCCACAAGCCATCGCATTAAAAATTTCCCTCATTAAGGAATACTGATGATGGGAAAATGATACTTCCCCTGCCATTCATCTACAGCTAGCATCAAATACTCTCACGTCAGTTATTGCACAACTAGATGCAAAATAAAGTTACCTTCCTCTGTTTTAACACTGACCTTAGATGGCACTACCGACTCCAGCAGTGTAACCATTTTGGCCCCACAGAATAGTCATACTGCACCCTCTCCGAGTTAAAATTACCAATTAGGAGGTGTGGAATGGACTGCCTGCAGTGATAGTGGAGTCAGACACTTTAGGAACATTTAAGCGGTTATTGGATAGGCACATGGAGCACACCAGGATGCTAGGGAGCGGGATAGCTTGATCTTGGTTTCAGATAAAGCTCGGCACAACATCGTGGGCCGAAGGGCCTGTTCTGTGCTGTACTGTTCTATGTTCTATGTAGGATTTTGGTTGAGATTTTCCAAACTAGTGCCCTTACAGCCAACATATACAAGGAGGATTTCATCCCATCGGCCTGGGCTGGACTTGAACCCAGATGGGAAAGGCTTGGGCTTAACCCAATGAACTGAGCATTTCTCCCACAAACATCACTCCTTGACCGAAAAGAGATGGCTAACAGTGACAGAATGAGACCAGTCACCAGGGAGTACATGATTGTAGAACATGCTCTTCAATTTCTCCCAGAATAGACCTGCCTTCACACAGCAGATCATTATATACAATGCGGACTTTGAGAGGTCGGTTTATGAGGGAATTCTGGGAGAAGTCTAACATTAAATCATCTGTATCAGTCTACCAGGTTCACACATCAGAACTGCTTCAAAGAAGAAAAGAACGTTTTAGAAATGGGTTATATAGTCCACATTAAAATAATGTTTCCTATAAACTGCTGAAATATTCCAATGATTTAAAAATGTAACAACAAGTCACAACTGGGTCAATGTGGACTTTATTATTGCTATTTCAAAAGGTTCCAACATTAAACTGTACAAAACTACCTCTGATTAATAATACAGTAGCAACAGCAACATTTGTATCTACACAAAAAATAACTGAGCCAGTATGAAAGATTAGGTTCAAAGTGTTTACGGAGAATACTGAGACTCAGCTGACTGCTGAACATGGTTTAGAATAACTGGGTCACCATTCTTCCAAAAGGTAAAGGATGCTGCTTCATTTTATTCAATTTCTTTTAATTAGAGGTGTTTTGGGCAATTTTCATTTAAATTGAAGCTGCACTAAAAGAAACCCAATTCAACAATAATTTGCTGAATTAATATCGATGATCTTGATTTTAGCCTCAAAAGCTTTTTTTAAAAAATGTCAGCATTGAAGATGATTTTTTTTTAAATTAACTTTAAATTAAAAGAATTATTTTGTGTAACCTTACCCACTTAAGAATATTTACTGGATTTTTTTAAATAGTGCATGTGCTTTTAGAATGGACTATTAGCTTACAGATGGGTAGAGTGATTGAATACAGTAATGAGCCATGTGTTCCGTCAGAAATAGGTCAGAATCCAGGTCTGCAGCACAGCTACAGATCAATTCCCTCAGCTGGAGCTCAGATATATAAATACTCCTCCACTTGACACTGAATATCAATTTTAAGAGTGTTTCAAATCTTAAAGAGATATTCATGCCATGATGAGACAAGTAACGTTTCCTCCCACAGTCCACAAAGATGTGCAGATTAGGTGGATTGGCCATGGTAAATGTGCAGAGTTACAGGGATAGGGCGGTGTGGGGCGGTTGGGGAGGGGGCGGTGGTGGTTGCCCTGAGTGAGGTGTTCTTTCGGAGAGTTGGTGCAGTCTTGATGGGCTGAGTGGCTTCCTTCTGCACTGTAGGGATTCTATGCTAAACTATGACATCTCTCAAATGGTCAAGGTCAAAATGCATCTTCAAATGTCAAATCTGACCAACTGAACAAATAGCCTCACATGGTGCTTAATGCACCACGCTCCCATCACACACCCACTAGTAATCTCCATCGATCACAACTCAACACGTAGCTTCACCTCACTCTCACACACTTAGCATTGCTGCAAATCACACACCCGCATCTTGCAGTGTACACACACTGCCACAACACCCAAACAAATTAGACTACACTAACTAACACATTTCCCACATCTTGCAGGACAGACTGGTGCATAATTGGAGGAACAACCCTCAGGATCCAGGCATGGCTGCATGTCCTTACCGCAGTGGAAGCCACATACGAGTGATCATCACAAAAGCTGTGGCCAGTGCCGGGACTAAAACCACTGAAGATGAGAAATCCTCATATCTAATCCTCCTTCTCACATTCCAGTCCTCCTCAACCCACAATATTTCCTTATTTACAAGCTACTGATGGTGTAAACATGCACCTCTTCCTTTCCACCCATCACTCCCCTCACCACAACACTAGCATGAGCCTTTCTCTTTCCAAATACCCAAGTACTCCAACCTGGCAGTGATGGAAGAGAAGAATGTGTAAGAGTGGGAAGATGACGAAGCAGAAGAAGCACCACTGGTCAGTCTTGCACTCACAGTCACCAACTCAGATACCGGCACTGTACATACTTGATAGCTTAGCATCAAGGCAGGGTCTGCAAGTGAGACAATGGGCATAAGTGGCCGTCAGCCAGGGTAGAAAACGTGCCAGCTCATGGCAACCTATAGTTGAGAATATACAGTGAAAAGCTTGGTGTATTGGCAGGCCTGTCAAATAATCCTGTAGCCAATATCAAGAAGCATGGATGAATCTGGCACCAACTTGGCACAGAGATTTGTGCAGAACATAGAGGCCATCCTTTCCAACATGCAAGTGGTGGACAACTCCATTAGGACACTGGTGGACCCATCTTCAATGCAGCAGCTGATGGCATGTCGCAGCTTCCATTGCAACACAAGCAGAAGCCAGACAAAGTTTGGGTGCTGCAGTGGAAACTCAGATGTATGTAATGCCAGGTCAGCTCATTGCCATGCTAACTTACTGTTTTAATGTAAGCTCAACTTACTGCCAGGCAAGCTTACACTGCTGCCCCATCATAGCTACAACGTGTTCAAAGAGACTTGTGATATGCCAGCACAGGTCAGCGATGTGTCCTCTAACAGATTACTACCATCGCTGAAGCAGGATCCCAGGGAAGTGGCAGTACCTCTATGGAGTAAGAATTGCTGTCCTCTCTCAAGATGACAGCATTTGCCCTCCCACTCTGCCAATGTTGCCTCTCATCCAGTCAGTTGTCATCCATCCCAAGATGGGGCAATCTGAAGTCAGACTTTCGAGGCCCAGAGTTGCTTAGCAGCATCCTCCCACGGTCAGTTCCAATCTACCCCAGTGAAAGCCAACAGCCTTCCAAAAGTCGTGCTTCAACCACTGGGATAGCACTGCAGAGGAGCACAAGGCCAAGCAAGACAGGGACAAGAAAATGCACAAGAGTGATTAGTTGACAATTTTATGTGTCATGACATGATTTGCTTTATATATTTGGTTTTGGAATTCGTCTTTTCAGTTAGCTTTTATTTTTGCACACTGGTCAAATGATCGCTGTGATGCTCAGTAACAGTGGAAAAGTAGATGTGGGACTGGTAGTGAATTGGATGTTAGGCATTCACTGGCGTTGCAGTTGGAGTCATTCATGGAAATTAACCCACCAGAGAACATTAATTGGCTGGAGATAGGACTTCCACCTCTCACTTGGGCACAAGTTGCACCTCAGAGAGATCCAGCCATTCTGATTTCATTAATATTTTAGCCATGTCCTCTGTATGAAGACTCCCCTATGAGTCCTTCATAGGTCCAACTTTTTCTGAAGCAAATGCATCCACTTTAAATGTTTCCAAAATGTTTTAAGGTTCAATTTAATGTTGCTTGCTAATATTTTCTCTTAACTTTTCTTTGGCTTCGATAAAATCTTTTTCAATTCCCTCCTGTACATTCCATCATCTGTCAGGTTATTGATTGAATATTGCTCCCAACATTTTTCAAAAGCCTCCTTATTTGTTTGGTTTTATTTCCTTTGTCAAACAGGCCACATTAATTTTTGATTTTCTGTCTTATCCCTTTGAAGGAAGTTGCCTTGTTTGTACCTGAACTATTCCTGATGCTCTCCATTGCTCTGTACTGTCTTACCCACTAACATATCTGTAATAGGATCCTTCTCAAATCATTGAAATTAGTTCTACCCCCGCTGAACATTTTACCTTCTATATTATCTGACCTTTTTCCATAGCTACTTTGAATTATATTGTGGTCACTGCTAACAAAATGATGTCCCACTGTCACAAACTCCACGAGCTGTGTGTCATCATCAGAGTCAGATCCAACACTGCTTCCAGACATATTGGCCATCAGCTCATTAATATAATTATTATGTGCTCACTTTTTGATCTTTTGGCCAAGATCAAACATAGGATCAAGAGTGAGATCATTTTTATTACCTGTTCTTGTCAGCTTGGATCTAGTGTACCTTTTTAGTGGGGATAATAAGTTGAATTTAATTTAAATTTGAATTGGTTTTTGAAGCAAGCAAAGAGGTGGATTAAGGCCTTGCCCCATCCACTCTGCACAATGGCTTTTATGGGGGGGGGCACAGTGCCACAGTGGTTAGCACTGCTGCCTCACAGTGCCAGGGACCCAGGTCAATTCGAGCCTCAGGTCACTGTCTATATGCAGTTTGCATGTTCTCCCCTGCATGGGTTTCCTCTAGCTGCTCTGGTTTCCTCCCACACTCCAAAGGTGTGCGGGGTAAAGTTGTTTTTTAAAGTTTAAAGTTTATTTATTAATGTCATAAGTAGGCTTACATTAACACTGCAATGAAGTTACTGTGAAAATCCCCTAGTCGCCACACTCTAGTGCCTGTTCAGGTACACTGAGGGAGAATTTACCATGGCCAATGCACCTCACCAGCACGTCTTTCGGATTGTGGGAGAAAACCGGAGCACCCAGAGGAAACCCACACAGACACGGGGAGAACGTGCAGACTCCACACAAACAGTAATCGAACCCATGTCCCTGGAGCTATGAGGCAGCAGTGCTAACCACTGTGCCACCATGCTGCCCACAGGTTAAGGTGGATTGGCCATGCTAAATTGCCCCTTAATGTCAGGGTGACTAGCAGGGTGAACACGTGGGGTGATAGGGATAGAGCCTGGGTAGGATTGTTGTTGGTACAGACTTGATGGGCTGAATGACCTCCTTCTATACTGTAGGGATTCTATTCTATGATTCTATAACTTTGAGAAAGGACTAACAGCGTTTAAAAAATCATTAGTATGTGCTCCCTGTGCAAATTGCCCCAAGCAATGAGATGTGAGGTTAAATATCTAATGAAAAGCTCTTGTTTCTCATGCTAATGATGAGACACTGAAGAGCAGAAAATCAGAAACCAGCTGGTGAGCAAAGGAGTGGAGGTCCAAAAGTGGGTTCTGTGCCTATGGTTATACTGACTGTGTTCAACAGAGGGCAGACTCTGACTAGTAGGGGCTTTGCATCACATGCAACATTCAAAGGCAAGCAGAATGTTAGTGAAATGTTGGACAGATAAGTTACATATGTGATTTGTGATAAACTCTATTTCATTGTCATTTGGAATTGAATGATAAACTTCTGCAAGTAAACAAATTGTTTATTCCTTAAATATGCTTTACAAACACAAATCACAGGATTTCAGTGCCCCTGCAGCAAGAACCTTCTTAAAATTACGATCTGCCTTTTAAAAGGAAATCAGCTTTAATTTCTTCCATATTTGCTTTCAACTGAAAGTTCTCCAGTAATTTACTGCTTTACTATGCCTATTGATGTGTCTGCTAACTATTACATAACCAAAACACACAGGCATTCCATCAATAGATCTACAGTCAGTTAAATCCTGGTTATTTTCTCCACCCTCTGCAAAACACATGCAACAACCGAAGGTACCGATTACTGTAAAACACGGTTTGCTGTTGAACTGTGCTGCAGAGATGTTTAATTTGCAAAAGCTCTATTATTATGTACGACTAATACATTCAAACTTATTTCTAAGGATGTACATGTGCAAGATGGGTGCAGATCGGTGGGTGCAGACAGTTTAGCACTTACATCATAGCTCTTGACAGAGGAGTGTTTGTTTTGAGCAGGCTGATACTTCGAGGTATGAAACAATAGCTTGAGCTAGTTTCCTCTCCCTTGTCAAAACACCTGCTAACTGCATCAATCCACTTCATCCATTATGCAGCAACGAGAGAAAGGAGCATTCCAGCTTGTTTTTCTCATCACAGTACAATCAACCCCTGCAAATTGAGAACTCCATAATGCCAACTGGCTTATACTCATCATTATTGAAACTTAAATAGGGTCAGAGTATAATGTCTGTACTCCCCAGTCAGCAGCCTTTGTCTTTTTAACTGCACCACACTTGCATTTTTATTTAACTGACCAGTAGTTTATCTTAGGAAACGAAGGTTGGAGTGCGACATTTTGTCATCTATGTTGTATGCCTCGGAGACATGGACACCAAACAAAGAGACTATTGATAAACTGAATGTATTCACGATGTGGGCATATAGGATGGTGTTCTGCATATACCACAGGCAGAAAGACTAATGAGTAAGTGATGGAAGTGACTGGAGAAAAGAGGAAATGAGTGCATAACATTAAAGAGAGGAAGAAAGATACAGGGCAGGATTTTCCAGGATTTCTTCCCTGTAGCTATTTTCCAGCAGTGGAGGCAGCCTTCCATTAGCCGGCAGCATTTTCTTCCAATCCCACCAATGTCTATGGGGTTTTTCGTGTCCCGCACCATCCATCATCAGGGAACAGGTCACCATTAGCGGGACCGGAAAATCCCGTTGACGGGAAGGGCCAGAAAATTTCAGCCAAAGTATTTTGGTCACTCCATTATAGCAGACAAAGGCAATTATTAGAATGAAAGATCAATATAAAACATAGGAGAGGGAAGCAGAGGATAAAGTGGATGATGCATAAAAGGACTGGATGCAGTTGGCTGATGTGGAACATGTCGGGACAGCACAGGACAGTCAGAGATGGAGATCCATGTTAGTTAACATTTGGGAAGAAGATGACATCAACAAATGAAGGCATCTATCTTAATTCAAAAAATCACTGCACACGACAACAAATATTTTCCACATGGATCAAATATGTAAGAGTTTGTCATATGAGGAACAGTTGAGGACTCTGGGTCTGTACTCATTGGAGTTTAGAAGGATGAGGGGGGATCTTATTGAAACTTACAGGCTACTGCGAGGCCTGGATTGAGTGGACGTGGAGAGGATGTTTCCACCGTGGTAGGAAAAACTAGAACCAGAGGGCACAACCTCAGGCTAAAGGGACGATCCTTTAAAACAGAGATGAGGAGGAACTTCTCCAGCCGGAGAGTGGTGAATCTGCTGAACTCTTTGCTGCAGAAGACTGTGGAGGCCAGGTCACTGAGTGTCTTTAAGACAGAGATAGATAGGTTCTTGATTAATAAGGGGATCAGGGGTTATGGGGAAAAGGCAGGAGAATGGGGATGAGAAAAAAAATCAGCCATGATTGAATGGCAGAGCAGACTCGATGGGCCGAGTGGCCTAATTCCTCTCCTATGTCTTATGGTCTTATGTAAGATGGACTTGCTTCCCTGTGTGGGTTATGGTGCAGAGTGAACAACATTTCCTGGTGCTGTCAAAATAAAACTTTGTACGTATCCTAGCTCATGGGGTTTGTATCTGCATGCATTAGAGGGAATAGAGAAGCTAGATGCCTTAGTGCCTTTGCATCTTTTTAAAATTCATTTGTGAGACACAGGTGTCGCTGTCTGGCCAGCATTTATTGCCCATCCCTAGTTGCCCTTGGAGGGCAGTTGAGAGTCAACCACATTGCTATAGCTTTGGAATTATATGCAGGCCAGACCAGATAAGGACATTGATTTCCTTCCCTAAAGGACATTAATGAACCAGATGGGTTTTTCCGACAATCGACAATGGTTGCGTGGTCATCAGTAGATTCTTAATTCCAGATATTTTTTTATTGAATTCAAATTCCACCAGCAGCCATGGCAGGATTTGAACCCAGATCTCCAGAGCATTAGTCAAGTTTCTGGAGAGATAGTCTAGCGATAATACGACTAGGCCATCGCCTCCCCTTTGCGTGACTGTTACCAGCCTTATATTCAGCTTCACACACATCGCTATTGCATTGGTTCTCAGCTTTGACAAAGGGTCATCCAGACTCTGTTCTCTGTCCACAGATGCTGTTGGATCTGCTGAGATTTTACAGCATTTTCTGGTTTTGTTTCTGGTTCTAGTAAGTTTGCTTTCAGCTGCAGTTTTGGAGGTGGTGTTGCTTCAGATTCTTTGATTTGTGCAAATCTGGATTTGTCCTCACTTTATAAAGTCACTGTTACCCTTCTGCCCCCACACCGCATTCCCCTACCCTCTGCCGCCGCACCGCACCCCCACCACCCTCTGCCCCCACATCGCACCCCCACCACCCTCTGCCCTCACACCGCGCCCCCACCACCCTCTGCCCCCACACTGCACCCCCGCCCTCTGCCCCCACACCGCACTCACCCTCTGCCCCCACACCTCACATCCACCCTCTGCCCCCACACCACACCCCACCCTCTGACCCCACACCTCACCTCCACCCTCTGACCCCACACCTCACCTCCACCCTCTGCCCCCACACCGCACCCCCATCCTCTGCCCCCACACTTCGCCGCAGTTTTGATCATGTTCTGCAAGGATATACCCAGAATGCAGCACAGACAGTAAAAATGGAAATGATTGGGCTTTTCCTGATAGCTGTGAATCACCCATGTTACACAGCCAGACAGCAAGGGACTGTGTAACACAGGCCTTATAAACCATCAGCTTGGCCCTTACAGTCAGCTTGGTGTTTTCTCATGCACACTTCATGATTTGACCAAAAGTGCTGGCTGCATTCTCTATGTCTGTATCAAGTTCTGCATCAAGGGACGGATTGTGTATGACCGTGGACCCAAGGTAGCAGAACTTGCTAACTGCTTCCACTGGGGTGTTATTCAGCATGATCAGGGGATCAGATGCAACACCTTGTCCTATGACCGCTGTTTTCTTGATGCTTAGAGTCAGGGAGAAAAAGTTACAGGTGTGGGACAGACAACCCATGAGTCTTTGTTGCTGTGTTTCCATGTGGGAGACTAGCGCAACATCATCAGTGTAGAGGAATTTCCTGATCAGGACATGATGTGATTTTGTCTTTGCTTTCAGTCCGGCTGGATTATACAGCTGTACCAGCTGACACAGAGCACAAGTAGATTCCTTCCATATCTGCAGGGAAGACAAAGGTCAGGAGCATGGAGAAGAAAATGCCAAACAGAGTTGGGGCTACGACACAGCCCTGTTTCATGCCATTCTTCACTCTGAAACTGTCAGGGTCAGAGCCATCAAACTGTACAGTGTGATGCATGTTCTCAAGGAAAGATGAGACTGAGGAGCTTTGATGGAGCCAAAGATCCACCAATGCCATGATTATAAAATTCTCATCTTTGTTTTTAAATTCTTACCCCCTGCGACCTCCACCAGCCCTCCAACTTCCCAATTCTGGCCTTGTGTGTAACCCTGATGTTAATCATTCCATCCTTGGTAGCTGCCTAGGCCCCAAGCTCTGGAATTCCTTCCCTAAAGCTCTCTACCTCACATTCCTCCATTAGGATTCTGCTTGAGACCTCCTTCTTTGACCAAACTGTTGGTCACCTGACCTAATATGTCCTTCCTATGACTTGGTGTCAAAATTGGTTTGATAGTGCTCCTTGAAGCACTTTGGGATGTTTACATATGTTAAAGGCACTTCATGGAATGCAAGTCATTGATGATAGTGGACTGCAGTTGCCCTGATCTGAACATGCCAAGGGAGGACCTTATACTCAGAGAGAGTGTTGCAGGCCTAAGGAACTTCTGATAGACACTGGGCCACCAGTGCGTGTGTATGTCTCCGGTTGATGTTGTAAATCAACGTTCAAAAGGCTTCCAGACCCAAAGATCCATCATAGGGCTCAAAGAGAAAGAAGTTACTATTTTCAGAATGCAATGGAAGGGAGGCAGAGGCCCAAAATCATTAATCTATGCCCCTGAATCTCCTGAATGAATTCTGTGAAATTCCCCTCGTCGCCTCAATCCAGCGCCTGTTCGGGTCAATGCACTAACCAGCACATCTTTCAGACTGTGGGAGGAAACCGGAGCACCCGAAGGCACGGGGTGAATGTGCAAACTCCACACAGACAGTGACCCAAGCCAGGAATTGAGCCCGGGTCCCTGGCGCTGTGAGGCAGCAGAGCTAACCACTGTGCCACCGTGCAATTCTAATTGCTGCCACCTGTGGGAAAGTCAATGCATTTACTGAGATGGGATTCAACCAATTTAAAACTCAAAAAAAATGTCCCCATGTGAATCACGCCGGGCCAAATGTGCCCGAATCGACGAACAGCTATTCAACTGACATTCAAGAACACTCCCTGCTTTCCCTTCTTTCAGAATAACTGAAGGAAGAATAACCCAGTCTCACATTAATGCAGGAAGATCATGTTAGATCTTTTATGAGACTAATCTTTTGGAGTTATAACTGTGGATTTACCTCTGACATTCTCTGCTGCAGCAAGAACCCAGAAAAAAATTATTGACGCCTGTAACTGAATTGTTCCCCATAAATTTGCTTCATCACAGATATTCCACGCAATGTCCATTTATACTATCTGACATAACTGAATCAAACCTGTAGTTTTCCCCATGGCAACTGCATCTCAACGGTTCTATCTTTCATACATACCCATGATAACAGAATGAAGTTTGGTTTTGAAATTGTACCTAGTGCAGGAATATCAGAGTGGCACCATACACTAGGGTATTGAACTTGTGTACAATAAGGTAGAGAGATATAGAATAACACATGTAATATCTCACGAGCTTCCAATCTCATCTAATCGTTGGAAGGTAAACACTCCTCACACAGGGATGGAGAGTTATCCCAAGACCAGCCCTTGCATATCCCCTAGTGATCACCTGTCCACCATGTCACTCATAAATGCTAAAACTGATGAAAAACTATCATAAAAAGACTCGCATTCTTGCGTAACATCTTACTATTTCCTTATGATGTCCTAGAGTGCCAATGAATTACATTGAAATATTATTACCAGTTCTTGAGAAGATGAACATTGACGAGGAGAAAACACAATCATGTAGAAAGAGTCTGGTACTTTAATTAAAAGTCTTCATTTGTAGGATCTGGAATGTTTGTTAAGTGTGGCATTGTCATAATCTGAGGTGAATTTCAAATCCAAGGTAGTCACAACAAAAGTCAGACTTGTGAAACTTCTAAGAGCCAATGTTCAAATGGATAAGATTCTGCACCCATATGTCAGTGGCAAAATTATTTTGTTGTCTTATTTAACGAATATGAATGGTCCCTCTGAGGGGATTATTGGATGAAGTGAGGAGATTGGCTACGGATTAATAGAAAACCAAGCAGAGGAGGTGGCCACACAGCCCATCAGATGTCTGTCAGTTGAAAGTGATTCATTTTTTAGCCCTTGGCAGTAGCCCCATAGATCATAGTACTTCTAATTGATAACCATGCGCTGCATGTTTTAGAAGTTTTCTGCCTTTAACTTCCTCCCACTCTCTGGTTGAAATAATTTCCTCTCAACTCCACTTTAATCCTTCAGCCTATCACTTTTAATCTATGTCCCCAGCGACTCCTCTGCATTTAGAAATAGCTCTGTCCGCTCCCCCCCCCCCCCTATTATTTTATGTATTTCAATTAAATCTTCCCTCAGCCTCCTCTATTTCAAAGATAAAACCCCAGCCTATCCAATCTTGAAGCTTGGCAGTGTTAAAAAAAACTGTAAGAGAAAAAAGCAGTGATATGAAGTTTATGGGTTCAGTAGCTCTGGAGGCAAGAAAAAAAAAGCCAAAGCGAAAATAAAACAGTGTTAGAAAGCATATCTGCTTTTTAGGAAGGGTCAGAGACTTGAAAAAAAAACTGCATGTTAAAAAAATAGGGTCAGGTAGAACAGGTATGGTGAAAAGAGGAAGCACTTCAAGCTTAATGGAGTGTGAACTGAATGCATTTAACTCTTTTTATTGCCCTGGAGCTGTCAGTCAAAAGAGCTTTTAGCAGCTAATGGACCATCAGTTCCTTGTGTAAACAAGGCTAATCCCCTCTGATCTGCTCTGGAGCTGTCAATCAAATCAAGACATACAAAGAGATATACAAAGATAAAATTCTAATACTCACATCAGCACAAAAGTTACAATTCATGTTATTGTACTACTGATCAATAACTACAATTTTTAAAAAATCAGCTGTAGGGTGTAAATTGCATTAGTTCTAAGATGTTTCAGAGCTTCTGGGGCTCATTCAAGCTGAAAAGAGGGACCTCCATGGTGAAATTGAATGCTCCTGTCAATCAAAATAGTTACCACAGAACCATTGGTTGGAATTTTACAGCCCTGCCCGCCGCAGGAATCAGAGCGGGTGAGGGGCAGACAATGGGAAGGTCCAATGACCTCGGGGAGGATTTTATGGTTTCAGGACAAGTGAAGCCATAGAATCCCTACATTGCAGGAAGAGGCCATTTGGTCCATTGAATTGCACCAACTATCAGAAATAGCACCTTACCCAGGCCCAACCCCCCCCCCCCCCCCCCCCAACCTATCCTCATAACCCAATGCATTTATTTACCATTTTTAGACACTAAGGGGCAATTTAATTTGGCCAATCCATCTAACCTGCACATCTTTGGGTGAGTTCAAGTTTTAAGTTCTAAGAAGTTTCAGAGGAGCTGTGCCTTGTGAGAGAAAGCAAGGGAATCTCTCTAGTGAAACTGTCAGTTCCTGTCATTCAAAGCACTTCAAAGAGGTCTGGTAATACCTGGGGCTTCTGAAAGCAACCAAAGGCAATCCCTACTGTAGAATGGAGTGCTGCTGTGATTGCGAAGGCTTTCAGGTGTTCAGGGGTGCATGTGGTTGTCCTTGCTTGACCAGCTCAGGGACATCTACAAAGACATCTATGCCAAGACATACAAAGCGATATACAAAGATAAAATTCTAATACTCACATCAGCACAAAAGTTACAATTCATGTTATTGTACTGCTGAGCAATAACTACAATTTTTTAAAAATCAGCTGTAGGGTGTAAATTGCATTATTAGTATTTTATAAGGTAGCATGAAATACATTGCGAAAGTTAAACAACTGAACGAGGGGAACACGTAATATCACATTGTGATGTTGTAGTGCTGAAGGATTGATATTTGTGATGATTCACAATGCTGAGAGCATCAATTATCCTGAGTACTAAAACTAATGAGATCTGTCATCTGTTAGCAACACTTCTTCCAGTGCCAACCTCTGCAACAAACACCTGGAATCATCCTAATGGTGTTCAGCTGAACAATCATTGCCTCAGGAGGCTGGCATATGTAACCTTCATTTGATCACCAAATCTTAATTTTATTCGCACTATGTAAGAAATGAAAGTCCTTCTCAGCCAAGCACACTTCACACAAGTCAGCCATCATACCAGGCTCCAAACATGAACTTACAGTTACCAGTCATTTGGGGAACAAATGCAAAATTATCTGTAGATCAGTAATTGGATTCATTGTAGTATTGGATTATCTGAGGTTAAACACAGTCGATGTGCCCCAAAATAGATCCTATGTAATGCTAATGATCTAAGGAAAATGTTGGTTGTATGCATTTGTTGGAGGAATCAAAGGGGGAGTTATCAAGGATGACAAACAAATGTGGATAAGGCCATAAAGCACATCAATGGAACATTTTACAGCCTACCCTATATCTTCCGCATTTAACCAGGACCATGGAAGACCAATACCAGATGAGCACTCAGATCCTGCGCGGACCAGCTGGCGGGGGTATTCGCAGACAGCTTTAATCTCTCTTTACACCAATCTGAGGTCCCTTTCTGATTCAAGAAGATGACCATCATCCCGGTACCAAAGAAAAGCCAGGCAGCATGCCTTAATGACTATCATCCGGTGTTTCATGATTAGTCACGGCACAAATCAATTCCGGCCTCCCAGGTTGCCTGGATCCACTATTGTTTGCCGATCACCACAACAGGTCCCCCACAGCAGATGCTATCTCCCTGGTCCTACACTTAACTCTGGAACATGTAGATAACAAAGACAGCTATGTCAGACTCCTATTTATTGACTATAGCTCAGCTTTCAACATCATTATTCCTATAAAACTCATCTCCAAACTCCGTGGCCTGGGGCTCGGATCCTCCCTCTGCGACTGGATCCTAGACTTCCTAACACACAGACCGCAATCTGTAAGGATAGGCATCAACACCACCTCCACGATCATCCTCAACACCGATGCCCACAAGGCTGAGTCCTCAGCCCCTTACTATACTCCTTATACACCTATGATTGTGTGACCAAATTCCCCAACAACTTGACTTTCAGGTTTGCTGACGACACCACTTGCAGTGAGTCGGATCTCAAATAATGCTGAGACACAGTAGAGGAAAGAGCTAGAGAATCTGGTGAACTGGTGCGACGACAATAATTTCTCCCTCAATGTCAATGAAGCGAAGAAGATAGTCATCAGCTTTAGGAAGCGTAAAGGAGAACATGCCCCTGTCTACATCAATGGGGATGAAGTGGACAGGGTCTAGAACTTCACGTTTCTAGGTGTCCAGATCACTAACAACCTGTCCTGGTCCCTCCATGCCGACACTATAGTTAAGAAAGTCTTTACTTTCTCAGGAGGCTAAGGAAATTTGGCATGTCCACTATGATTCTCACCAACGTTTACAGATGCACCATACAAGCATTTTTTCTGGCTGCATCACAGCTTGGTATGGCTCCTGCTCTGTCCAAGACCGCAAAAAACTACAAAGGGTTGTGAACGAAGCCCAGTCCATCACGCAAACCAGCCTCCCATCCATTGACTGTCTATACTTCCTGCTGCCTCGGAAAAGCAGCCAGCATAATCAAGGACCCCACACATGCCGGACATACACTCTTCCACATTCTTCCGTCAGGAAAAAGGAACAAAACTCTGAGGACACGTACCAACTGACTCAAGAACAGCTTCTTTCCTGCTGCCATCAGACTTTTGAATGGACCTACCTCACACTAAGTTGATCTTTCTCTTAGCTATGACTGTAACAGTACATTCTGCACTCTCTCCTTTCCTTCTCTATGTACGGTGTGCTTTGTCTGTATAACGCGCATGAAACAATACTTTTCACTGTATACGAATACATGTTGGGGTCTTTTAAGAGACTTCTGGATGAGTACATGGGATTTAATGGGATAGAGGGCTATAGATAGGCCTAGAGGTGGGGATGTGATCGGCGCAACTTGTGGGCCAAAGGGCCTGTTTGTGCTGTGGCTTTCTATGTTCTATGTTCTATGTGACAATAATAAATCAAATCAAATCATATTTAAAATCACTGGTTTTGCATCTTCAGAATAGAATACAAAACAAGAAAGTAACATTAAAATGGCACAGATTTTATTTTGGCTATAGCATTGTGCACAGCTTTGTGCACCCCATTATAAAAAGGGTATAAAAGCACTAGAAAAGTTTCACTAGGGTATTGCCAAAAATGAGGGGCTATGGTTCTGAAGAGAAACTAAAGAAATGCAAGATTTTATCAACAGAAGTTTTTTTTTCATTCATTTGTGTGACATTAATTTGTGCTAGCTGGGCCAACATTCGTTGCCATCCCTAGTTGCTCTTGGAACTCAATGGCTTGTTAGGCCATTTACGAGGCAGTTGCGAGTCAACCACATTGCTGTGGTTCTGGAGTCACATGTTGGCCAGGCCAGGTAAGCATGGCAGATTTCCTCCCCTAAAGGACATTAGTGAAAATTGAAGTTTTTGGTCTGCAAGATGGTGGCAGGGGAGTACAAATATCAGATAATCATAAAATGAATGAAAGAGAAGATTGGTGAAAAATAATCTTTGCACAGAGAGTGGTTGGAATTTCTGCTCCAAACTCTGCCTCAAAGGGATTTAAGGATAAGAATCACAAATGGGAGGAACGGGGGTTTGGGAGTCAATTTGGGCAGAAATAATCAGGGTGGTGATTGAGCAGGAGTTTTGTGTGGGATGATTCCATTCAGTCCCACAAGCTTGTTCCGCCTTTCGAACAGATCCTGGCTGATCTGTGCCTCAACTTCATTTCCAAAACTTTCATCCGTATCCCTTCATACCCTTCCCGAATAAAAATCAACCAGTCACAGTGTTGAAAATGTCAATTGACTCAACATCCTCAGCCTTATGGGGGAGAGAGTCCCAGATTTTCATTACCCTTTTGTGAAAAATTGCTTCTTGATTTCATTCCTGAATGGCTGAACTCTCACTCCCAAGATTGGGCTATTGTTCGGGATTTCTGGTTCAGAGGTAACAATTTCTCTGTATCAATCCCATTGCATCCTTTTATCAATGTGATCATCCTTCAGCTATTTAAACTCAAATGAATAAAAACAAGTTTATGGAGCCAGTCCTCATAATTTAACATGTTTAATCCCGAGCATTACTCATCTTAATTTTGTGCAATACTTAATCAAAAGGCCAATATCCTCAGGAGTCTGACCCAGAGCTGAATGCCATGGGCTGGAAAATACACTCCCGCCGCTGGCATGCTTGAAGGTGAATGGGGGGGGTGGGCATGTAAAATCCAGTGGGCAGCTTACCCTCTGCCTACCTACGCATCTCTGCCCCCGCTATAATTTACCAGCAGCATTAGTGGCTTCAAGCTGCACGCCTGCCAGTTGAGGCCCATAACTGAGCAATTAATAACCACTTAAGGGCCCTGCAGCAGTGGGAGGCCCATGCCAAGGTTTCCCTGTGTGCTGGGTGGTGGTGGGCAGGGAATGGGAAGTGGGTATCCCCCATGTATTACTTTCCCCAGTTTCCCTCCTTCCCCTCAAGTTCTCTAAAACCCCAATCATTAAGTGACATTGGGGGATCAGCTTTTAGCCTGGGTGGGCTCACCCTAACATATTAGAAAGGCGTGCAGGGATCAAAGCCATAAAATCCAGCCCTTTGTTTCAATGGAGGCCAGACCAAGGTTATGTACAATGAAGCAAAATGCTCTTTTTGTCTTTTTGATTCAAATTTTGTACAGGTGCATGAGCTTTGAGTCATTTGCATATACTATAATCAAATCCTGCTGTGCCTCTACTGTTCCTAATCCCTTGGCACTATCCCATCCAGTATCGCTACTATTGTCTCCTTCATTGGCAGTATTCTCTTTTCTCAGGTACAAAACAGTTACTTATGCCTCAGCCATGCCTCTGCCTCTATAAGATCTACCTTTTGGTTCCAAATTGGTCTTACCCTTCCTTTGAATACAGTTTTACTATTTATGTGTTTCTGAAGGACCTATGGATTCCCTTTTATCTTAGCCATAAAATGTTTCATCTACTAATCTTAATCTAATTTCTAGCACTGTACAGCTCTTTGTAAAAATTTCATTAAAGACTTTTTTGCAAAGAAAGTCTATTAAGAAGGAACGGCTAAGGACCAAAGCAGCCCTTGGGATCTAATCCTTAGAATTATGTGTGTGCATAGAGATGATATAGATACAGAAATGTCTCAAGTTTTATTTCTGTGCAATGACTGCACTTTGGAACATGGATCTGACCAAGACTGCTGTACTTCCTGCCTAATTAAAGAATTAGTTGAATACTGGGATTGGGAAAAGCTCATTAAATACACCCACTATGGAGTTAGACTTGAACCAGAGTCAAATCACAATTGATACCAATGTAATTAGTACCAGCCTCTTATGATCTTGAATATGATTATAACTTTCTTGTTATTATCTATTTGCATGACTGGAGTAAATTGTGGTCGGTCCATTCTAATGTGTGTCAGAACCCTCTTGCATGCAGTCAGAGGACTGGGGCCTGAGCAATTAAGCCAGCAAGCATGGAAAGCCGCTAACACTAGCCCAACATCCACTCCTCACCCCAACTAAAATTGGGAACCAAAGATTCAAATCAATGCTAAGAATTTGTATCAGGGTCCAGGCATGACTTTTCCCAGGCTCCAGGACCACTGGAACCTGCTCCACTTGGCCAGATCTTGTGCTTTCATTTTCATAAGCTTACTTCCATCCCCCAACTACACCGCTGGTCACAAGTTTTCCCTGTCTCATAAATATTTCTATCAAGTTTCCTCCTCATGCTAATGTTACTTTAATCATTAATCTTCAATCTCTGATACAGTTAATAGATCATCCGACTTCTCCCCTGTATGTGTATGTTTATATTTCCCTTGTCCCTTTGCTCGCGTCCTTTTCAAACTCTGTTCATCTGTTGTATCTTTCAATTCTAACAGAGTCTGCACCGGAAATGCTAATTCCTTCCTTTTTACACAGGTGTTGACTCTCCTGTTGAGTATTTTCAACGTTCTTTGTTTTAGATTTCTAGGGTGGAATTTTCCAGCCGTGTTTGCCCCGAATTCGGAAAATCCCACCCAAGGTTAACGGACCTTTCCATGATCCGTCCCTCGCCCGTTCCGATTCCCGTGGCAGGCAGGATGGTAAAATTCCACCCTAGTGTCAGTGGTCCAGTTTGTTTTTTGTCCACATTCTATGCAAAGATGCTATGAACTTATGGCTTTCAGGATTTTATAATCATTAGCACCATTGGAAAATGGAGGAGTTAGTGTGGGGTGGAATTTTTCCAAGACCCCCTGCCCCCGGGCAGGTTCAGTGTTTGCGGTGGGGAGGGGGGGGCGGGGGGGGAGAATTCAGTGGGAGGTACAAAAATCAGTGTTACGCCAGCGTGATCTTAAAACGGGATCTTCCGTTGGTGCCCGTTATGGTGGATCAAGAAACCCGCTGGAGGACGGTGTGAACCTCATTTCCATCAGAGCTGAAGAAGAGTCATACGGACTCAAAACATTGGCCATGTTTCTACCATCCCATTGCACTAAAAAAATTAGCGCAGAGGGTGGGAGATTCTCACATCAGACAATTCGCGGGATTCGCCTATGTGTTCCCGCCCCGATAGCGTCTCCCAGCACCAGATTTCCAGCAGCATCAGCTCCCACTAACTTGGAATTAATGGTCTGACCCCGCTGGAGTAAAGGTGGGCAATCGGGGCCTACAGAGGTTTGGGCAGTGAGGGGGGGGGCTTGCCACCTGGCCATTGGCAACTTGGCAGTGCCAGCCTGTGCCCCCTGTCACTGCCGAAGAGGTAAAGTGCCAATACCGAGGAGCATCTTGGAACTGCCCATCGGGCATGGGGCAGTGCCATGGGGAAAGGGCCTATGGGGGGCCTGGGGGTGGGGCCTGATTGGCGGGGCCTGGTGGGCCAATCAGTGGGGATGGGGGGGTCCCTATGCCACTCAACAGACAGGATTGGTGGGGGAAGGAGGGAAGCTAGCAATTGGGGCAGGCTGGGATCAGTCTGCTGGGTGGATCAGGACTGCAGTGGGGTGTGGTCGGGACTGCAGGAGGGGGTCAGGACTGCAGGAGGGGTCGGGACTGCAGAGGGGGTCAGTCCTGTCGGGGGAAGGGAATCAGGGGTGGGGAGGCTGGTGATCGGGGTGGGCCATGAAGGGGGGGGCGGTGTTCGGTGCTGGCCAGGAATATTTGAGCGGCCACCGATCGGGCTGGGGGTACGGGGTTGGGTGGGGGGGGGTTGGTGGTGGACTGCGGGGCGGGGGGGCGTTGGTGGAGGGCCAGTGATGCGGGGGTCACCAGGCTGTCCAGCAATCAATCTGGCCAGCAATCGGGAGGCAAGCAGACAGGGGCCACTGCGCATGCGCCGATCTCGGCGCTGACAGATCGGCACACGCACAGTGGTTCGCTCAGCACTACAGCGCTATGCTGCGGCCTCTCCAGCAGGAATAGGCCCCGCTCCCTGAAATCTAATGATATTCACGCTGGTGACCTCTGCAGTGCACAGAGTGTGAGAGATTCTTCTCTGAACCCCCACTGAAAAAGGCAGCGTGAATTACTCCAGTTTTCACGTGAATTCGACACTTCAAATTTGTTTGGGAGAATTCTGGCCGTTAACTTTATTTCTCTCTCTCCACAGCTGCTGCAAGACCTTGAGTTTTTCCAGCTTGTTCTGTTTTCAGGAGGTCGATCTTCTTTCTTCCATAGAAGGTCAGTAATGTTGGGCAGCTTTTCAATACGACAGCAGACTACATGCCATCAGGCCTGCCTTGTTACACAGTATGGTGCAAAACACCCAGTTGTATAATTAATGAGGTTGGAGCCAGAAGATTTGGCGCATTTTCCCACCAGCCTCTGCTGTGGGAAACACTCCACATTCCCACCCCACCATGGGACTTAGTCTCAGATGGGTGAATTCTGACTGTGGACTCTGTCGGGCTGCGGGGTCATATGTACTTTCACTGACTCAGGCATCAACTGGTTCCTCCTTTGCTTTTGCATTTATGCTGCTGCTGAAGGTCATCTATCTCATAAAGCCCATGGATAAGTCACAATGTATAACAGGGGCCATATCTGCCTCACGGCTGCCTACAACCATTCTCCAAGTAAGCTGAAGTTGGCCATGACTACGTCCTAAACATTGGGTCCCAAAATCTCCACAGCAGCAGTAGAAAAAGTTGCATGAGATACAAATGGTCTCTAATAACTGAGGTCCACAATGGTACTATCACATGGTCAATAACATAATGTATCAGCTGTGTGGGAGAGAATGGACATTTTGTATTTTGGGCTACTCACAATATTTAGACAACTTTCTGTGGTAATCTGCAAAAGGACAAGCCCAGGCAGTCTGCTGTTGTGCCAGCCTCCATGCAACTTAGCATGACAGACCTCTGTATCAGCACCACTTCTCACCAATATCGCTGCTAACCATTCACTGCTGGTATTCAACACCCTGGGTGCACTAAAGGTGGTTTGAGGCCCAATGTTCACCACCAAAACCCACACATCTGTCAATCCGATCTCCTGGAACCTGAGGGACTACAATACCTAATTGACAGGAGGAACCCCGGCACTGGGGCTCCCAGTTTCATGGTGGACATTTAGTTGCGGCATTAACCCCAGAGGGTGGATATCCCAACCCTCACCCTCCCATTTCCCCGAGAACCGCTGTCCATTCAGAGGCCCACAGCTCTCCATTAATAACTATGCCACTGCGAGCAGAGATTGCTGTTTGTAATTCACTTAGGCCTTCACTGGGACCTTCATAGGATCACTGGAAAAAGGTAGCCGAGGGCGAGATTGGGGTCACCAGGAGAGGGTACTGGTGAGAGACAGAAAGGTGACATTGCAAAGGAAGGGAGAGCAGTTGAAAGAAAGAGACTTTAGACCACTTTAGAGTCCCAGTCAGTGTCTGAGGAGAAAGACCATCCTCCCCCTGCAAGTCTTCCCATCCAAAACGTAATGAGGTGGAGGCAGAGAGGAACAGGGTCACTACCCCATAACCTCCCACCCAATCACACAGACTTCCAAACTCACCTTGGGGGGGGATGGGGTCAGTAAATTCCACTCTCTGGTCTTGTGTGGGCATCTGTGCCAGTGACTGCTTCAAGTGTGGGTGGTAAATATTCTTGCTCTGGCAAATGCTTCAGGAAATTGTGTTCTGCAAACACATACGAATGAAGGGCGGATTGACGTCCTTGCTGCTTTGTAAAGACAGCACCAGGTACATTATGAATAAGTAAGCTTCTAATAATGTTATTGTATGGTACACATTGTACACAGCGGAAAGAAGGAATGACTGAAAGATAAATAGCCTCATAAAGAATTGGGTAAAACAGGCAGATTGGCCTCCCGGTATGCAGCCCATTCAATTTCCCGTTGGTTTCAACATCCATTTATTGCCATTGCCAAAGCTGCAAGTTCCCGCTGTAGCTTTAATGTTGAGAAGGATTGGGTTTGAATAGGAATCCGTGAATGGCAGCTTGGCTCAGTGGTAGCATTCTTGTTTCTGAATAAATAGGTTCCACTTCAGCAGTGGAACGCATAATCTAGGTCGACACTTTTCCGCAGTACTCGTTGAAGATTGTCACTGCCCTCTCTCAGTAGAGATTTTGGAAGATCCTGTTTGCCTGTTCCAGCGGATATAAGAAAATGATATGGTAATTTTTAGAAGAATGCCCTGAGGTTCCGACCAATGTACCTTCTTTGACCAACATCTGTGGAACAGATTGTTGCTGTTTGTAGAAGTGTGGCTGTGGAGTGGAGTGGCTGGCCATGTTTGCCTCCAAAAGCAGCAGTGACTACACTTTGAGGAATAATAACTTGCCTGTGAAAGATCCGGAGATGGGAAAGGCACTAGATAAATGCAAATTTCAGTCCAGCAAGGATGCAGAGAAGATGTGAAATATGTAGATCAAGGTGCACAAGTCACTTCAAGAAAATGATTCTGCAGCAATCCTAAACTATCCCACAAAGAATCTGTTCTACAGAGCAATGCAGTTTTAAATTATCAGCACGAGGAAGAAATTTTGAATTTATATCCGGGACAGAGAAGCACAGTGGCAAAGTGGTTAGCACTGCTGCCTCACAGCGCCAGGGACCCGAGTGCGATTCCAGCCTTGGGTCACTGTCTGTGCATTTTCCCCGTGTCTGCGTGCGTTTCCTCCAGGTACTCCAGTTTCCTCCCACAGTCCAGAGATGTGCAGGTTAGGTGGATTGGCCTTGCTAAATTGCCCCGAGTGTGTAGGTTAGGTGGTTTAGCTATGATGGATGTGCTGCATTGCGGGGATGGGGCAGGGGTTGGGCCTGGATGGGATGCCCTTCGGAGGGTTGGTGCAGACTCAATGGGCTGAATGGCCTCTTTCTACATTGTAGGGATTCTATGATTCTATAACAACATAGGAGACAGGATAACATATGAGATAACGGTACTGAAAAATTCTGATGTTGTCACAAATTGTGTTTTCCACTGTCCAATACCTAAAAAATGTCACTGGAAAGTCAGTTTTCTGTCACACCCAAATTTGGCATTTAGATGGAATTATTATAGCTCAACACTAGCATTTTACGGCTCTCTGTGGATCTCACTTCTTAAGCAAGCGTCATTTAATTGGTTTCCTTTATTCAGCTGGTTCTGTATCAGTAAGAAACACACAGGTTTTCCTTCCTCTTTAAATTGTCTGCCTGACGTGGAAAACCAATAAAAGTTTGAAAAACAAAATAAAACTTTTAAAGCTGAAATTGCCAAACTTGTAAACTAAAATCAAGGAGTTTATTTATGTTCCAGTTGCAGCAGTAAATGCATCCAATAAAAGATGCCAAAGTTTTGAGTTACATAATTTCTTGCTTTTCTTCATTAATTTCAGTTAAGTTTATTTGCTCTATGTGAAGAGCTATAACCTATGAGGATGGTCTACTAATTTGGCAAGGTTTTGAAACCAGCCTTCCTAAAGCTACTTACAACAGATTTGTCAAATATCGCATTTTGAACAGGCGAGTGCAGGTAGAAGCCTCAATCTGTTCATTTGGCCATCTAATTTACCTAACCTGGATGAAGTTATGGATATCCACACAGCCTTTCTGCATTATCCTAATCCCCAAAACTGAAGTACTGCTGCAGTCAATTTGACACATTATAGTTTCACCAGTTACATATTATTGAGTGACTCATGTTCTGAATCATGTATTTACAATGTTCTTGTGTGCTGATACATTCAAATCTTTTTTCTTTTTTTTCCCCTCCTCTTCAAAAATCACCGATTCTTGTTTGGCACATTTCTAAGTGCTTGATACGTCAACTGGGCAAGTCTTAACAGAGAACATCTATAGGTCACTATAGTGTTCAGACCTGTCTTCATCTGACATACACAAAAATGCACTTTCCAACAGGGTCATAGATAATGATCAGAAGTGGTCTTCTCATTGTTTTTCTCCCTATTATATGAAGAGAGGAGCAGGAATAGGTCAGTCAGCTCATCGAGCCTGCTTTGCCATTCAATGCAATCATGGCTGATCATCCACTTCAACGCTTTGTTTCCACACTATCCCCATATTTCTTTGTGTCATCAGTGTTTAGAAAACTGTCAATTTCTGCTTTAAACATACATAGTGACTGAGCTTCCACAGCCCTGTGAGGTAGACAGTTGCAAAGATTCACAACCATCTGAGTAAAAATACCTCTCCTCATTGCAGTCCTAAGTGGCTTCCCCATTCTTTTGAAATTGTGTTCCCTGGTTCTAGACTCTCAAACCAGGGATAACACCTTACTTGCATCTACCCTGCCTATCACTTTAAGGATTTTATAGGTTTCAACAAGATCACTTCTCATTCTTAGAAATTCTAGAGTATACAGGCTCCTTTCGATCTCTCTTCATAGGACAGACGCGCCATCCCAGGGGTGAGGGAGAACTGGGAGTTTCTGAGAATAATTAAACCACCAAGTGCTGCCTTTTCCAAGATGAACTAATTTAACACAAGACAAGGGATTTGACTTAGGAGTATGTGATCTATAGAATTTATAATTACAAGCCATCAAAAGAACTGAAGTAGACTTGTTTTGACGGATGACGGCATCTGGTGATACCAGCAGCTTCATTAGCTTTATCTACTCCTTTAGACCATTGTAACAGAGAGTTCAACTACTGAATCATAGAATCATAAATCATTGAACAATTACAGCATTGGAGTCCATTTGGCCAGTTGTATCCACACCAACTCTCTGCAAGAACTCCGCCAGTTTTTATCTGTAGCCCTGCAAATATTTTCCCTTCAGTTAATTACCTAATTCTCTTTGAACCCAGATCGTAAACATTCACTGGATAATAAAGTTATTCCTCATGTTGCTGTTGCTTCTTTTACCAATCACTTCAAAATGGTGTCCACTGGTTCCTAACCCTTCCACCAATCAAAACAGTTTCTCCCTTTCTACTTTGTCTAAACTCCTCCTGATTTTGCATACATCTATCAAATCTCCTCTGAGTCTTCTCTTCCCCAAGGAGAATATCCCCAGCTTCTGCGATCTATCTACGTAACTGAAGTTCCTCATCCTTGGAACCATTCTTGCAAATCTTTCCTGTACTCTCAGTAATGACTTCTTTATCATTACTTTCCTTTAACAAGTGCCTTTTGGAAGTTCAGATACATCACATCAACCACATTGCACACTTCAACCCTCTCTATTAACTCATCAAAAGATTCAAACAAGTTAGCTAAACACAATTTGCCCTTAACAAATCTCTGCTGGCTTTTTTCAAGTATTTATAGAATCCCTACAGTACAGAAGGGGCCAGTCAGCCCATCAAGCCTGCACCAACTTTTGGCAGAGTATCTTACCAGGTCTTCTCCCCCGCACTCTCCCCATAATCCCACACATTTATCATGGCGAGCCCATCTAACCCACACATCTAGCCAATCCACCTAACCTGCACATCTTTGGACTGTGGAAACTGGAGCACTCAGAAGAAACCAACGCAGACACAGGAAGAACGTGCAAACTCCACTCAAGGCCGGAATTGAACTCGGGTCCCTGGAACTGTGAGGCAGTGCTAACCACTGTGCCACTGTGCCACCCAATTATCACAGATATTTTGCAAAATTGCCCAGTTCCTGCCTTTTGGAGCTATTAGGTAAAGTGTTTCTAGTTCTTTATTATTGCTCAGCATTTATCTGGTATAAATTGTAATCATGTTTCTCAATTGCTTTCTACATGCTTTTGCAGCAATTCACCCATAGTTTGGTTCATCATTGCCAGGACGTGTCCACATGCCAATGAGCACGCACAGTGCATGTTTGAGGGTCAAGTCTGCTCCTAGTTCCTTTGAAGTTTTAGCCTTCAGCCGTGAGGGACCCAGTTTCCATGTGTGACCACATGTAGGCACAGCTGAGGACTTGCTGAATGAGAGGCTGTGCACTGACAGGGGGAGGTTTACACACTTGGCTCTTTTCCACACTGCTGCTGCCAATGTGTAAGCAAAATATGAGAAGCAAACTAGTACACCAAATTGAAAAGTCTGCTAACTCTCTTCAGCCACACATAATAGATTCATCACATCGACCTGTTAAACACTCCATGGCAAATAATATTTAGCAATTAATCTACAAAAGACCCAGTCACGAAGAGGAGTTTGAATTTGATATTTTACTGTGACTCTCGAATATGGGATGAATAAAAGTCAAACAAAGTTAAAAATACAGAGAAGCAGAATATTCGTGCCAGGGTTTCATTAACATTGAGAAGGGGCCATACCCAGTCTGAGTATTTACACCCACATAGCTAGAAAGTTTGGAAGACTGTGTATAGAGATGTGGGTAGAGGGAGAGAGCGGGAGGGATCGGGCGGATACTGGAATCTCTAGAATGGTACTGAACACCCCAGATCTCACATGATCACATTGACCAAGTGGACCTCCCTATGTTTTAAAAGGATTTACAGGATCCAAACAGGACAGGGCAGTATCCAACCTCCTAAAGCTTTGGGAAGGACCCTGAGAACTGAAGTGAAAATGCACCCTTCTCATCTGGGAACAGCCCAGCATGGGTATATTGGGATGTTATCCCATAATGTGATATTAAAAATAATATAATAAGAATAATAATGTGGGAAATAACAGCCTGTGGGGTGCAGTGAATAAAGAACAGCACGTTATGGAACTGTCAGGCTATGTAATGCCAGACGGGCTGAAGGCGGATGCTCGTTGGTGTGTACGATGTATCTTAGCTGCATTCAAAATTTATCTGTTGATTTAAAATCCCATTTGCCTGTGAATTCATATTTAATTGATATTGGTTCTGGTTTTTGTCAGTTGAAGTTATATAAAGTGAACCTTTCATGGCAGCTTCTTCATTTGGGGGTCTATTTAATAAATTTGGTAACTTTGGTGTACAGTTCCTCCATGGGGATTGAATCATCTCAGACTGACCCCTGAGAGGTAACTGTATGATTTAATGTTATCCATGAGAAAAATCCCAGTAAACCAAGCAGGAAGATCCCAATCAAGGATCGCTCTGAAGTGACATACAGTCATCTCAGATTGGCCAGTGGGGGAGGGGGTGGACAGAGTAACATCTGAGTTAATTGAAACTGTTTTGTTTAAAATTCTCAATAAAAGGGTGTTGGATTTGGTGTGAGATTGTGTCAATCATAATCCTCAGTCTCGGAATTTAAGAATCAGGTAAAATCACCGCCAGCTAATTTCTCCTGCAGGGCCTTGGCAGTGCTGAGGGTCAGCCCCTGGAGTCCCATTGGCTCCATGGGGGGGGGATGACATGATATCTGACTTCTCCCCCAACAACCTCTGAACCAGTGTACCTGGTGATGCCAGACCGCTTCGGTTTCTACGTCTGGCAGTCCGCAGCTGTGTTTACAATTGCCAAAGCGCCTCATGGTTGCCCACCATGATCACCTCACACCCTCCATGGAGGTTCAGCAGCCAAGCAGTAGCCACTGGAAAGCCACCTCAAAGCAGCATTAGGATATGTAATAAAGTGCACAAGACAGACCTCAGGGCTTTGCACAAGAGAGAGATTTATGGCTAAGCATGACTTGTGTAGGCACATGTCAAATCAAGAATGGACCATTTTGGAGTAGGGAAGTAGAATGTTTCGCTTTCGGTACTGATGTAGTCCTTCAGGTTGTTGGTGATGTAGCCTATGAAGCTGTACATGTTGAGGACACTGATATGTTGGATGTCACGGCTGGGTCAGATGGAAAGAGGGACTTGTGCTCTGGGGAGGGAGAGATGGTTCTCCTCATTATTTGCTACCTCATTGCTCTGTGTTGCTGGCTGTGCTCCTCCTCTTCATTCTTCACTTCCTCATTCCCATCTTCATCTCATTTTTCCACTTCCTCCTCCTCAGGCAGCTCCACATTTTGCAAGCCCATTATTTTGCAAGATTTTTGTGAGGATTCTATAAACAATTATGAATCCTGGGTGCGCTAAATAACTCCTCTCGAGCTTGCTAGATACTGAGACATCTGTTACAAGATGTTAACAATTTGCTCAGTCTGAAGACTTCTCACTGCATGGCTGTCATTATAATCGGCACTCTGCTTCCGTGCCCAAGTTCCTGTGAAAAGTTTTGAGCCAGATGCTCAGAGTATAGCCCTTATCCCCCAGCAGCCATTATACTTCCCAGAAGAACAGAGAAGGCATTGAGGACTGGCATAGTATGAAAGTGCCATGAATACTGCCTGTACACTGGGCACAGACCTACATAACTCGTTGCCTGTGTCACAAACAAGTTGAACATGGAGCAAATGAAGGCCCTTCCCATTGAGGAACAGTGATGATTCATGATGGGGGCACATAGGGTTGTGTGTCCAGCCTCTGAGGCTCTGCACATACAGGAATCCAACAGATTGGGCAAATCCCAGAGCTCTTTTTCCTTATTTGTTAGGAAAGCAAGGTACGGCTTTCCTCCTCCGTGGGAAAGCTAATAAATTGTTGTCACCTTGCAAACAGAACATCAAGTGACCTTCCAGGTTACCGTGTGCTCAACAAGTTGACTGATGATGCTGATACCACCCAAGGTAGTTTGGAACAAACCAGAAGCATCAAAGATACAACCACTGAGATCTTCACTGTCAGATACAGCTTAATGCAGGCCCTGGTGTTGTCCTCCACTTCTCAGTCCAACATGTGGAGTAGGTAACTGACCATATTCCTGTTAAAAAGCAGTAACCACATATACGGCTCCTCTTAGATGTTCAGGTATTATGTTCTCTTACTGAAGACCCAAATGTTGTGCCCTTTCCTTCTTCGCTCTCTTCCCGCTTTCTTCTTTGGTATTGTCCTTTGCTATTATTATCTTCCAGATCTGGAAGCCTCAAAGCTGCTTCCAGCAGCATTCCCAGATGCAGCAACTGGGATCTTAATTCCCAGCACCATATATTTATTCACATATTGTAATGATGCCTGTAATCATTTCAGGCAGCTGCCTATTTATCACAGAAACCAGTACGTTGTTGTCACTGGAATTCTAATGTCATTATGGTAGGATGTGGTGCTGCACTGCTGGGGAGACGGTAGCATCGGGGTAATGTCATTGGACTAGAAATCCAGAGGTCCAGGCTAATGTATTGGGCACAAGGCAGTGGAATTTAAATTCAATTAATAATCTGGAATTGAAAAGCTAGTTTCAGTAATGATGACCATGAAACCATTGTCAATTGTCATAAAAAACCCACCTGGTTTACTAACGTCCTTTAGGGAAGGAAATCTGCCATCCTTACCTGGTCTGGCCTACATGTGACTCCAGATGCACAGCAGTCCACTGCAGTGTGGGTGATTATTACTTCCCCTCTGAAATGACATGGCAAGGCACTCATTTCAAGGGAAATTAGGGATAGGTGACAAACACTGACCTTGTCATCGATGTCCACATCCCATGAAAGGATATTTTAAAAGATGCAAACACTATGGTGCCCATTTTGGAATTGGAGAATGAGTGAAATGTCAGAGGCAGGCCCAGCATGGGTTGGGTGACATGGGCACATATTAAAAGCAGACCTTCAGAAAGGCCCCTTTGAGAGTTAAGTATTTCGTGGTAAAGTCCCTATACCTCAAGGAGATATCATGACTTGTCAGGTGAGTGGAAACTCTGTAAATGTTGTCTAAATGCTCGCTGACCCTGGAATTGATGACCTATCACGGGCTTTCCCTCAGAAACACATGTCCTTGTCACTGCTTATTGACATGGTACTGTACTGAAGCACTGAAAGCATGGTGTGGATTCACAAGACACAGCCACAGAAATAGCATCATTCTGACACCACCACCTGGTAAAGATAATCTGCAGAAATGCAGTTAGCTGCCGTGCCTTAGTGGATGAATGATGAACAATTCTCTCCTCATTATCCCATCCACTTGCCCTTTTGACATCCATCTATCTGGATGTGCCTACACAGTTAACCCTTGACCAGGTCTTTCACATCCGCACACTGTCATAGCAAAACTGTGTAACTTAGAGGGAGGAAAACAGCAAGGCTGTAAGTGGTCCCAGAGCGCAACATGTTACCTCGGAGTGAAAGCTGCAACATCCATGGTCCCATGCATTTGCACTGAGCCACTTTCCCCTCTACATCTTAACAGTACTCATTGATGATACATTGATAATGGTTAGAGCATGTAAACACACAGAAAAAGCACTGTAAGCTTAAAGGCTCATGATCGTTTTCACCTTATATTTGCTTAATAGAATGTCGCACAGAGGAGATGCTGGGAAGGGATGACTCCAGCTGACTCACGCTCCACAGATCTGGTGCCTTAGCCAGAATGAGGGACCGAATTTTAAGGGATTTTCCTGTCCTGTCGAAGTCAATAGACTTTGCGATGGCTTGCCACATTTTCTGGCTCCACCCCAACAGGGCTGTCAAATTCCGCCAATGGAAACCATGAAAAATCAAAAACCAAATCTGAAATTTCAATGCCAAAAATTATTGTTGCAAGAAAAACACAGGACCGAGATGATTGATGAGTGATGGACTAGATCCATTATTTGAAATCTGTTAGGATTTTCTGCTCTGTTGACTATAAAGGACACCACTTTGAATTTTCTTGTTTGTGACTCATTGGGCAGCATTCTTTCTTCATCTCATATGCAGGTGCTAAAACCTGTCTACACAGAGAAAATGACGATCTTTGACACATAACTTGGCAAGAATGATGTCCCACTTGTACATCTCTGTGAACATCATTCTACACAACTGTGAGAGCTGTTGAAATTTGGAACTGTATGCCAATTCACATTAATAATCATTTCAAAATAACATGTAGTGCATTGAGGAGAAACAGGGAAAAGTGTGGAAGTGTCCATCATAAAACAAATACTGTTATGCCTCTTAATCCCACAAGCAGAATGTTAGCCAACATTCTGGGAAGTTTGGAATCAATTCTTGCATGTCTCATGCTTGAAAGAAAAACAAAAATATCTGGTGCTTGCTCTACATTTCACCGGATATGCAATAAGTGGTAGGGTGTGGGAAACAGTTGTTACGGTACCAGACGAATAAACCAGACACCTCGGGCAGGATTGTTTGGCCGTGCTCGCCCCAAAACCAGAAAATCCTGCCTGAAGTCAATGGAGCTCTGCACCCCCCCCCCCCCCCCCCCCCCCGCCCCCCCGATACGATTCCCGTGGGATGGGAAAATTCTGGTCTTCAAGTTTAAATCTTACTGTGGCAAGTTGTAAAAGTGTATTGGCACCAGCAAAAATGATAATGAAAGCTGCTGAATTATTGTGGCAACCACACAAATGTCATTCGTGGCTGTGTTAGTAGCATTCTTGCCTCTGAAGCATAAGATTCCAGGTTCAAGTCCCGCTCTGGAGCTTGAGCACAGTAATAAAAGAAACTAACACTCAAATGCAACATTGCGGGAGTGCTGCACTGTCGGACATGCTGTCTCTTGAATGAGGAGTTAAACCAAGGCCCTATTTGGGTGGATGTAAAAGATTCCTTTGCACTTTTTTGAAGAAGAACAGCGAGTTATCTCTGGTGCCCTAGAAAATCTTTACCCTCACATCACAAAAAACAGATTAACTGGTCATTATCACATTGCTGTTCTTGCATTACAACAATGACTACCTTTCAGAAAGTATTTCATTAAGTGAAAAGTGCTTTGAGACATCCAATGATCATGAAAAGTGCTATATAAATGCAAGTTTCTTTCTTTTTAGTTCACAAAAATGCATCAGGGCTGTTAATTTGCCATTCTTTCCCAATCAGTCCTAATTAAGCATGTATTTGAACAAAGTTTTTTTAAAGTTTGTATATTAGTGTCACGAGTAGGCTTACATAACACTGCAATGAAATTACTGTGTATTTCGGGTACACTGAGGGAGAATTTAATATGGCCAATGCACCTAACCAGTACATCTCTCGGACTGTGGGAGGAAACCGGAGCACCCAGAAGAAACCCACACAGACATGGAGAGAATGTGCAGACTCTACACAGAGAGTGACCCAAGCCGGGAATTGAAATTGGCGCTGTGAGCCTGAAGTGCTAACCACTGTGGCACCGTGCTGCCTAAAAAGGAAGGAAAGCTAGAGATGGGTAATAAATTTGACTTTGTCATGTCCTGAGAACAAATAAAAAGATAACATTCATGAATTCTACAAAGTAATGATGTGGCATTCTGCAAGCAGCGAGTTAGGGCACCACTGGTGGTTTCCTTTGTACTGGTAGCTGCGTCAGAGTCAACAGAGATGGAACAAACAAAAGGGTGGAGCTCAGTGATAAATAAATGGGTTAAAATGCCATCGAGAATTATGATAATCAGTGCAATGGACAGAATTATAACAACAGCTATTTTATGTCGCAGGAAACATGTTATTCAAGTTACAGTAATATATAACATTTTGTTTAGCGGTTGCCATATTGAACTGTACTTTATTTCTTCGATAAGTTTAGACATTTACAAATCTAGACTTCACTAAAACAGCCATGCTATTTTAGTTGATTTTCATTATTTCTTCAAAATTACAATAATTTCAGAGTTATGGCAGTCATTCCTATCCAAAGCTGTCTACTTAGTTCTGTGGCTATTTGTTGCTGTAAAGCTGTTTGTTGGGAGTTTAAGGAACACCTGACAATTGAAGACATCAACCTCTCTCTCAACCAGCTGGTAACCTCCACTCTTAAAATGCATAAATATTACAGCTTTAGTGTTGCCAGAACTGATAGCACTATCTTGGTTTGCGTTGAACTAAACCTTCTACAGTATTTGGTCCAATGCCAGGTCCAAAAATATATTAGTGCTGGTGACATTGTACCAAGGTGAAAGCTCTGCCCAGAAAATAGAAGTAATTGTGCCATATCCAATCACTATTAGCACTGAAATATAATTCCCTTGCCATCATGGGTGCCATCACAACCTAGTGACTGCATCACAATGACTTTCCGTCCCTGATCTAGTCCCCTCTGTTAGAGTCAGTCACTGGCACAGAGCAATTCAAAAAATAGCACTTGCTCATGAATGATTTATAGGAACCACAAAACGCAGAAGCATGCATCTGAACATGTTATTCATGTACTTTCGTACATGAGCTACAGAATAATCTAAAGGGCCCTAACACACAGCCAGCCTGCCTTCACTGTAAGTTTTAAGAAGCAAAACTAAAAATGCCATTCAATTCACACGTCCCAGTGCAAAAATTTCACTGTAGGTTGTGGAGAATTCATTACACAACCAGATTAGCTGGAGATGTCAGAGATAATGTTCATTCTTTCTTTCTGTTTTCACAGAATGTGCCTTTATTTCCTTGGAACAAAGTGGGATTGTTCTGTCACAGAAGAGGGAAGCTTGTTATTCCACGAGGATGAAAAATGCGTTTTTTGTGCTGGATTACACCATAATGCAGGCAGCTGCCTGCAGTGAGGAAAGCAAACTGAACTTCAAGGAGGAATATGTGACCATTTAACTACATGTATTGGCTGTAATATAAAATAGAATTGAAATATGTGACTGAGTCTTCTGTACTCATTCACCATTCTTGTCTGATTTTAAGGAGTGCCAGGCAGTACACTAAGGAGGATGGCTTACCATATTATATTTTACAAGGTCTGAATTGAATTGAAAATATAGGGGGCTATTCTCCCATCGTGCCAAGCTAATCTTTTAGTGCAGCGGGCTGGGAGAATCAATCGCATGTGGGCCGATTTGTGGGATTTGTGCATGCGTTCCCACCGCATGCGCATCTCCAGCGCCGTATATCCGGCGCAGTCAGGACCATGCTGGAAACCGGCGAGAACAGTAGGTTTTAATCTGTTCTTAATGTGGTTTGCTGGCCCGGGACTGAAGTCGGAGTTCAGATTAACTCTCCATTTTCAGGGAAGTGTGGTGAGCTAAAGGATAATGCAAGAAGGTCGAAGTAAGAACTGTCTTAAAGCATCCTTATAAAACAATTCCCTCAATCCAGGTTTGGGATCACCAAGGCCTTACTTAACTGCAGCGAGACTTCTTTACTCTTACATAAAATGTAAAATTTTTTTTAAATGCTGGAAATAATCAGCAAGACTCACTCCAGTCATAGAGGGAGAAACAGAGTTAAAGGCCTGTGACCTTTCATCAGAACACTTCGCTCTTTACTCTTATTCTCAACTCCCTTTGTAATAATGGCTAACATAGCACTTGCCTTCCTAGTAATTGCTTTACTCGTATGTTAAATTTCAGTGATTTGTTTTCATGGACACCTAGGCCCCTTTCAATATTAGTAGTCCCCAGTCTCTCAGCATTTAAAAAAATATTCTGCTTTGTTATTTTTCCTACCAAAGTGGCTAATTTTGCACTTGGTACACCTTATATTCCATCGCCACATCCCCAATCATTTAACCTGTCTATATTCCTTCACAGCCTTGTTGCATTCCCCTCACCGCTTACTTTCCCAAAGAACATCATCATCATCAGATATCCTGGCACAATACATTCAGTCCCTCACCTTAGCCATTGGCTGGAATTTTCTGGCCATTCACGCCGACAAGATTCTCTGGTCCCACTGCGGTGAACTGAGATTTGGCTGAGCACCAAATTCTCTGTCCTCGCTTGCAATGGCAGTCGGGGGCAAATGGTCGGAAAATTCCAGCCATTAGTAGAGATTGTATATAATTGAGGTCTAAGCACTTTATCTTGTGGCGCCACTGCCCAAAGCAGTGTTAGAGGCAGAAACTCTCACCACATTTAAAAAGTACTTGGATGTCTATGTGAAGAGCCATGGCCTGCAGGGCCAAGGTTCTAGCGCAACAAAGTGAAATCAGGGCTGGATAGTTCTTCATCAATGGGTGCAGGAATGATGGGCTGAATGGCCTCCTTCTGCATCATAAATTTTCCATGACTCTATGATTACCCACCACTTTTGGCCTGCCAACCTGAAAATGACCTGTTTATTCCTACTCTCTCCAATTTCTGTTCACTAACCAATCCTTAATCCATGCAGATATATTACACCCTAAACACATGAGCCCTAATTTTGTAAATCAACCTCTTGCATGGTACTTTGGGCCCTATTTTACCATTTTGATTCTAAGTGCTGGGTGGACTTGAAACTGGGAGTGTTTCAGATCTGACTTATAGACCCGTTCTCAGGCGCCCCCATATGCATTCTGCCTGAAAAAATATCAGCGATTCCGAATCGCGCTGCACAAGCCAGTGGGTGGGACTTAATACATCCGAAATCCTGCAGCTCCGATTGGTGCTTTTAAACTGCGCATGCGCAGAAACAAAATGATAGAATGCGGCTCCCCTGTCACATTGCTACCGGACTGGATAATGCCTCCCCCTGGCCCCTACAGACATTGCCGCACCCCGACAACATTACTGACCCCCTTATCCCCCCACACCCCCCACCACCCAGACCGATCACGGGCCCCTCCCCCTGACCTCAGGCAGAGCGGCAGCAGACCCCCACTTCCCCCTCACTGATCTCAGGCAGAGTGGCAGCGGGGACCCCCCTCCCCCCCCATGACTGATCTCAAGCAGAGAGTCATCGGATGCTCGGCACTTACCTCCTCACTAACAGGAGCGTCCGAATCGGACTTTTGTGGAGCATATCTGTTTCGTGCCGATTCTGGATGGGCGAACATGGTGGTAAAGGGGGAAGTGCTGGTAAAGTTGGGCGTGCAGCCCATTAAGTCAATTTAAGTGCATGCAAATGCATTTAAATGGCTGTCGTGCCCGTTTTGGGCACGGTCCCGATCGAGGCCATTTTCGAGCCTTGGTAAAGGGGGAACCGGTGCGGAGGCAGGTGCGCATCACACTACTCACCTCACACCCGACTTTACCAAGTTTTTGCGCTCGCAAATGGGCGCAATGCGATGGTAAAATCGGGTCCTTTATCTCAATACTTTTGAAAATCCAAATATACTAAATCCACTTACTGATTCCCCCTTGTCTACTCTGCTTGTTACAATCTCAAATATTCAAACAAATTTGGCAAAACCAATTTGGAGCATTCACCATAAAGAGGGTGGACAAAGTTTAAAAATAGTTTACTGTGTCATTTACATCATCCTCAAAGGGGTGGGTTTTCCATGGGCTGGTCAGATCACACATCTGGAATATTTTAAGCTGCAAATGGAGCTGTGGCTGGGGCTGCTATGACATACGTGAGCCCTGCATTGGAATTCTGATGGAAAATAGCAGAAGTGACAAATAGATAAGGTTAAAGCTAATTTTGTGGGGTTACAAGTAGCAAGAGTACACTTCCACGAGAATGACTTTGTAACCTAACACAGAGGCTTGTCTATCCAAAGACTTTCAATCTTCTGATTTTGTGCCAGCCCAACCCTCAAAAGCAACCCTGCCCGTGGGATTTGCCCATCCAGCATTCTCAAACACTCAGTTGTCAGATCAAGAAAATCTGTGCCACAAACTCTGCTTTGTCATGAATGAGTAACAATATAAACTGATCTGGCACACAACAGATAACTGAACAAATTTGAGGCCATGTTGCAGTGCTTAGCTCCGTGCAGTACATAATGTTTGCACAAGATCCCCCCCACCCTTCACAATTTCAGTCCATAATGTTAATTATAATCTATAATTGGAATAAAAATAATGAGAAACATATATCTGAATTCCAGAAATTTTCTGGAAGCGGTTAAGACTTTGCATCAGTGTCAATTCAGAAAAGTTAAAGCTCATTTATCATGTAATTGTTTTTCAATTTAAAATAAACAAAATAAGGAAGTGGTACAGTCATAGCAGTCAGTATTCTTGCCTTGATAAAATTAATAACAGTTTTACAAGGGCAAAATATTAGCTCTTGCTTGCAGATCTTGTTTTGATTTTCATAAATATGAGAACAAAAAGTACGAATGCATTTATAAAGAAGTTCAATTCTCTTAATATCAATGCACAAGAAAGCTTCCTCCCACATTCCAATGATGTCCAGGCAAGGTGGATTAGCAGGGTAAATATGTGGAGTTCCTGGGACAGGGAAGGGGGGTGGGCCTGGGTAAGATGCTCTGTCAAAGAATAGGTGCAGACCCGATGGGCTGAATGGCCTCCTTCGACATTGTAGGGATTCTATGAGATCACTTCATGTTCTCCTAATCTCCAGAAATTGCAGGCCCATCCTACTCCACTCTGAGGCAAGTGTATACTCTAGCACTGCAGGTGTGGTCACAATGAAACCCTTTACAATCACAGCAAATTTTCTTCAATAAAGACCAATTTATAATTCATAATAACACGCCCAATATTAAATGAAACAGTGAACTACCTCGAGTCAGGCAATCATTCATAAAGTCCTCCTGATCTTTCTGTTGAAGACACAACAGAATTGCTTCCAGCCTGGAAGCTACTAGTTTTGCAATTTATTCAGAATTCTATTTAGGAGAGGGATGGTTGATTTGCTACTTTACCCCAGAGAATCTTTTCTTCAAGCAAGCTGAATTTAAAGATGGTAATAATTTGTCATCCATAATATTCCATGTGCATTTTTTAAAGAGATCAACAGTAAGAACAGCATTTTTGTAGCATCGTTAATGTAGCAAAACATTGGCCCAGGGACATAGGAACCGTTGTTAAAATTCAGTAGTAGAGTCACCTGCTGGGTCTCCTGCCCAACACCACTTCAAATAGTTTGAATAGGTTCCAAAAGCTTCTCTAAATGGAACTTGATCAATGGTATGCTGCTTTTCAAAAGGGAACCACAGATCTCTAAACATTTCTGTAGATTTTGTCAAACACTTGGGCGTGGATGGTGCGAGTGGAGTGGTTTGCAATTGGCACACAGTCTGTTTATGATAGATAATGGGGAAGCCAGTTACATTAAAACAAACATCATCAGCCCAGTGGCTGTCTGATGTGATTTCCAGGCAAGCTGACAATCGGGCAACCTGGGTAGCAGCCAAAAACAGCCAAGAGTGTGTTTGACTTCTCTGGACGTACAACCACATTTCCAATTATCAGCGCCAAAGGGAAGAGCATGCACCATGTATGCTCTACTCAATAATAGTCAGCCTTGAATAGCCTGAAGAAACAGCCGCTAAAAGTGTATTATTTTTTGTGGAATTCTTGCTCCTCCTGGCTTCACAAAAATACTGTGAACTGATCACAATAGGCTCCCTGGAGAGGCTCCTCCTCCACTTTTACAGTTTTCATCTGGCTTGGTTCAGCTATGAAGTTGCCGGGTTTCACAGGCCCCTCTCCCTGACCCCAATCAGCAAACTGCCCCTCAGTGTTCATTAAGCACTCAGCATCTTGGTGATCCAATGCCCGTGCATCCAAACTTGAAGATGGTTCCAGCCTCATGCCCAATATGGGTGAATATTGAAAAATGTCGCTTCACACTCTGCAGTTTGCACTATAAAATGTTAATTAAAGGATGAATTATATGCTCATCAATAATGGTTTCAATTCGCGTGGTATGAAAATTTCATAACTCTGGAGTTACTTAACATTGCCTATGATTATAGTGCGAACAGTGCACTCAATGGGCTAGAGAGTGCCAAGGCAATGATGGCCGGGTAGCCAGGGACAAACCCACTTTAGCGGTTTGGGGAACCTCTGGTTGGATTTTTCTGCCAATTTTGCAGCCAATGAGCCACAGTCACAACTCCAATCCCTTTAAGAGATAATTGCCACTTACAAAAGCTGCTGGCCATTCAGAGTGCCGGCAGCTCAGCAGCATCACTGGAAGCAGTGGTCACTGCTGGGACTGCACCCCACTGGGATTCATGGCAAGGACATTGCCTTTGCAACAAACTAAGTGTGGCTGGCGAGTTGTAGGTTCAGTCAGGCAGGTCCCAACAATTGGGTGGGGTGTGGAGCGGTGGCAGTTGCTGGTTATGAGTGGGAGGGTGGGGGGGGGGGGGGGGGTTGATTGTATTGGTGGATGAAATGGCTTCTGCTCTCAACCCTCCATACTAAGGATGACATCAGATGTCACATGACTTCATCACATCACTTTGCACAAAAATACTTCTCCAAACATCCCCCATTTCATCAAAAGTTAAAAACAAACTGCATTCACTATCATTTGCAGCTGCAAGTCAGGCACATACATGTTCCAAAATTAAAACCATCACACATGTATAGAAAATCAATCATTCCATTTTGACCCACTTATGTCTGTCCTTACACACATTACACAAATAATCCTTAAAGCACTCAGATTTTCGAATGGGGTTATTACTGACTGCTTAGTGTCCACTCGTTCCAGGGATGATGTTGCCTCTCTGGGGAATTTTGTTGCTGTGGTAATGTTTGCTGCTGATCTCTGACCTTCACTGGAGAATGGCTGACCCCCTGGAAGTGATGCTTGTTCAGTTCCTTGGGTGGTTGGTGAACTCACATCTTCCTTATCAGCTGTCTGGTGGGAAGGAGCAGTCTCTCTAGTTCCACGGAGATATCTATGGTTATGGCATTCATTTTCACCGTGTACAGTGTCATGTTGGCAAGTGGCCTGACTTCGACTGTGAGTTTTGAATATTTGCACTCTGGGGGCTGGAATTTTCCAGCCGTTCACGCCAGCAAGATCTTGCAGTCCTGCCGATGGCACACCCTCGCCACAGGTTTCCTGGCAGCGAGGGTGCATTCAATGGGACCAGATGATCTCACTGCAAAACATGCAGCGGGTTTCATGGAAAATCCTGCCCTGGTTCTCCAATTCTCAGCTCTGGCAAGGATTTGGCAGCTTTATTGAAGTAAATGTTTTTTGTCATTTCACTTTGATTTTATCGGTCACTCTTGTTACTACTTCTGGTTTGATAATATTTTAACTGTTGGAAGAGTAGCTTGGATTTGGTGTGCCATTAGTTGCTGAGCTGGACTCCTTTCCATGCCTTCAGAAGGCATGTTTCCCCTTACTGAGTCTGATTTGATCATATCTGTGCCGGATCCACTCCATTTTTTGATGATCCCTTTGGTCATTTTCACTGCTGCTTCAGCCTTTCCATTCATTTGGGGATTATGAGGCAATGACTTGTGGTGCTAAATTTCCCAATTGTTTATGAAGTGTCTACAGTCTTCACTGATGAACTGAGGGCCATTTTCACTCATCACAATAAGAGTTTTAACAACACCAGGTTAAAGTCCAACAGGTTTATTTGGTAGCAAACACCATTAGCTTTCGGAGCGCTGCTCCTTCGTCAGATCCACTCCATCTGACGAAGGAGCAGCGCTCCGAAAGCTAATGGTGTTTGCTACCAAATAAACCTGTTGGACTTTAACCTGGTGTTGTTAAAACTCTTACTGTGTTCACCCCAGTCCAACGCCGGCATCTCCACATCATGACTCATCACAATGTCAGGAATGCCTTAATGGCTGAATTGTACTTTTCAGAATTCTACGATCTCACTGTGGTCATTGATGTCAGTTTGTTTAACTCTCAGTGGTGTGAACAGTCATCAAGGCACTTCTCCAAACAGTGGTTGTGTTGCCATGAGGGCTCCTCTGTGGGCCACAGAGTGTCCGATTAAGATGGGTCATCCGCCACAAGCCTACAGGAAAGTCGCTAGGATTCACCAGGTGGCCTTCCCATGCAATGGAAGGCCCACCTACCACTGCTAAAATCCCAATGGTGATGGGAAGAGGCCCTTAATTGGCCAGTTTTGTGGCACAATTGGTCTCTGGGCAGGAGGGACATCCTCCACCTTTCCTTCCACTGATATAATGGCAGTAGGATAGTGACGAGCACTCCCCCACCCTTTTCTCCTGATTTTTCCGAACCCTCCCCTGCCTCTCACGCTGCACTGGCATTCCCACAAAATTTAACCTGAAATATGGATTTATCCATCGGTCTTTCTGAACTTGATAAGTGGAAGTCAGGATGATTAAATATTTCCCACTTGATGGATGGAATGCAAATTCGCACAGCTATTCTTTAAAAAATCTGTAGTAAAAATGAGTTTGAAGTAATTAGAAATGTAATTAAGAAATTAAATTAGGTGGAAGAAACAGGAAACCAGATGTTCATATAAAATAGGAAATAATCTGATTGTTAGTTGTACTAAGCTTATTTGATCCAACAAACAAAGAGAATGCTTCTTAGACAGGAAAGTAATTAAAACTTCCAAAGGACAATAGAACTTTAATATGTCAGCCGCAAATTTGATAAATTGACTGGTGGCTCTGTGGTTTTGACCACTGGGGTACAAGTAAAAAACCACAGCAACTGCAACATAAAAAAAATTGATGAATGATCCAGAAAATTGTGGCCTAGTTTCTACTAACTGGTGATGCTGCTCCTTAATATGTCAGTTAGAAATATACTTAGGAAGGAATGTTTTTACTGAAATATTATAAATATCTCATGATATCTGGGGGGAAGTGGTGCAGTGGTATTGTTTGCTAGACTAAGAATCCAGCAACCAAATGTAATGCTCTGGGATCTGGATTCAAATCTCACAGTGGCAGATAGCGAAAGTTAAATTCAATTTTGGGTGGCATCATGGCATAGTGTTTAGCATTGTTGCCTCACAGCGCCAGGGACTCGGGTTCAATTCCAGTCTCGGGTGACTGTTTGCACATTCCTCTCGTGTCTGCATGAGTTTCCTCTGGGTGTTCTGGTTTCCTCCAATTGTTTAAAGATGTGCAGGTTAGGTGATTTAGCCATGCTAAATTTCCCCTTAGTGTCCCAGGTTAGGGGGATTAGCGGGGTATACACATGGGGTTACAGGGTTAGGGTTTGGGTGGGATCCTCTGTTGGAGTGTCAGCGCAAACTCGATGAGCCAAATGGCCTGCTTCTGCACTGTAGGGATTCTATGAATATCAAGAGCAGTCACTCTCACCTCACCTCTGGCGTTCAGCTCTTTAGTCCATGTTTGAACCAAGGCTTTATAGAGGTCAGGAGCTGAGTGATCCTGTGAAACCCAAACTGAGTGTCACTGAGTAAGTTATGCTGAGCAAGTGCTGCTTGATAGCACTGCTGATGATACCTACCATCACTTTACTGATGATCGAGAATAGACTGATGGAACAGTAAGTGGCCGGGTTGGATTTGTTTTGTCTTTTGTATACAGGTCATACCTGGGCAATTTTCTACATTGTTGGATAGATGCCAGTGCTATAGCTGTACTGGAGCAACTTGGCTAGGGGCACAGTATACTCTGGAGCTCAGGTCTTCAATATAATTGCTGGAATATTGTCGGGGCTCATAACCTTATAGCCTTTGCAATATCCAGTGCCTTCAGTCGTTTCTTGATATCACATGGACACAATGGGCCATATAGCCCCTTTCAGTGCGGTAATCTTTCATAGAATCATAGAATCCTTACAGTGCAGAAAGAGGCCACCTGGCCCATCAAGTGTGCACCGACTCTCCAAAAGATCATCCCACCAAGATACTCCACTCTGCCCTACCCCTACAACCCCATGCATTTAGCCTGGCCAATCCACCTAACCTGCACATCTTTGCACTGTGGGAGGAAACCGGAGCACCCGGAGGAAACCTACACAGACGTAGGGAGAATGTACAATTTCCACACAAACAGTCACCCAAGGTCAGAATCGAACCTGGGGGACCCTGGCACTGTGAGGCAGTTGTGCCAACTACTGTGCCGCTGTGCTGCTTGCTATGATTCTCTTCTATGAAAGGAGAAAGGCACAAGGGTAGGATTACAGCAAGGGGAAAAGTAAGATGCTCCCAATATCTACAGCATCTATATCAGAAGTGATTGTGTGATGAGGAGGAAGAGGAAAATTAATGGCCACTTTGGACTTACAATCCGTATGATGTAGATCTATTCAATAGCTATTCGGAAATTCACATATGCAAAGCAGCAAAGCCCATAAATCAAGAATAGTGGACAATAAACAAAGTTGACAATTGAAGTGATTCCAATCACTGTGTTTATATGGTGGTTCCACAACATCATTAAATCACTGATAGGCTTTTTGAACGGTGCTGATCAAAACTGATGAATTCAATGAACTCCACTGAAATACTTGATCTGGAACGCATTTAACTTCTGTCCAACAATCAACATGCTGCTGTTTAAGCTGCTGTTTAAGACATGCTGTTCAATAATTGAATTAGCCTAAGCCCTCCCAAAAGTGTCAGCACCCCTCAAAATAGTTTATGAGTTCTAGATCACATCCTTCATAAGATAATGTTTCACTCAAAGACCATAAATTCAAAAGCAGGATTCAAGCTACTATCTACTCAAGAAGCCAAAGCCCTAAAGCACAGACAGAACAGGTTCTGAGTCTTGATCTTAATACATACAGAAGAATGGATGATATGACTTTTGAGATTGATGCCTTCCTGTTTAAAATGCCCTTACAGATCCAGCAGTGTTTGGGCTCGTCTGCTACAAATGATTAATGATTCTGTTAAAATTTAAACAAGCACAATAGATCCATCAGCATAAAAGGCATCTGCATATTTCAAACTAATACAAATTACCAGCCTTCAAAAATGTTTTATATGACCTGCCAATTATGTCTGGATACCTACCACTCATCTAGTGGCCCGAACCTAGAGAATAATCAATAACAGAGGTGGGATCATAGCCAAGTCTGATCTTGTCCTGTACTTTGGGGGACGCAATGGCCTAGTGGTATTATCACTCGACTATTAATCCAGAAACTCAACTAATGTTCTGGGGACTCGGGTTTGAACCCGGCCACGGCAGATGATGGAATTTGAATTCAATAAAAAGTATCTGGAATTAAGAATCTACTGATGACCATGAAACCATTGTCAATTGTCAGAAAAACCCATCTGGTTCACTAATGTCCTTTAGGGAAGGAAACCTGCCGTCCTTATCTGGTCTGCCCTACATGTGACTCCAGATCCACAGCCATGTGGTTGACTCTCAACTGCTATCTGAAATGGCCTAGCAAGACACTCAGTTTCACGGACAACTAGGGATGGGCAATAAATGCTGGCCAGCCAGTGACGCCCATGAATGAATTTAAAAAACATTTAATCACTTTTCAACAATCATTGATAAATCAAGAAAACATTCTGGCTCTTTTCCATGCTCCTATCGTAAAAATGCAGAGGGAAATTATAAAGCCCCAGATGCCACTTTGGCTCCGATTAATCAGTACAATGGAGATTGGAATCAAATCTGGAACATTCCAGATCTATAAAGCTCAGCTGCATGCAGGGCGGGGTTTTCCTGCCCTGCCCATCATTGGTATCGTCTAGTACCGCCGAAAGTCAATGAACATTTGGCTACGCCGCCAAATCTCCTGGGGCGTGTCCCACCATGATGGAGCCAAAAAATCCTGGCTATTATGTTTTTCAAAAGAACCATTAGGGAACTGTAGATAAATGTGTTAGCAAATCTGTGAAAGTAATTTGCACATGGGAAAAAATGTCCAGTGAGTTTGAAGAGATGGTGGATTGCAAGGTATTGCAGAGTTTAAAATCAGATGAGATTACAAAGACAAGATCAGTTATTCAAGATCATTGCATTGCTAATTATATGCAGCATCAGGTCTTTAACAAGGACAAGGTTATTAACTCAGAGATCCTGGAGAATACTAATTCCATCAGCATGCACCGCTTTGCTAACAATGCCTGCACTGGGTCAGCCACGTTCATCGGCGGGACGACAGCTGTATACTCAAAGGCCTTCTGTAGAGTGAATTGACCACTGGGTTGCAACCTCCTGAAGGTCCCTACCTCTGCTACAAAACCACCTGTTAGTGAGATATGAAAATGATGAACACTGATATTGACAACTGGTAGACAGTGACTAATGGCCAGGAACTCTGGAGGCTGACTGTTTGGAAGGACATTGGAAGAGACAAACAGAAACAAAAATCTAAGCTGGCTAAGAGAGGGGGCCAAGAGAGTCCGCAAATCATGCACCTTCTCAGCTCACTATCTACCTCTGCAGCAAATGTGGCAGAGATTGCCATGCTGGAGTGGAGCTCTTGTGCCACACCAGGCAATGCTTAACACAGAGTTGACCATTACAGCGTAATTCATCATCTTATGAGATGGAAGGCTGCCATTGACATTCAAAGAAGACAGTTTGTTTGCTTAAGAAGGTAGCATCCTGTCAGCCATTGTTCAATGGTGAGGAGAAGCAAGTGTTGGTGGCAAAGAAGAAACAGGAACTTAATGGTTGGACTCAATGACCAGCTTTAATTTTTCAAGGATAGCATTATGGTGAAATTACACACCATGTTCCTTACTATTCATCTGGAGCTATGCTCACCATACACTTCAACTTTCAAACAAAAGTGGCCAGCACAATGGTGGAATCAGCCATAGCATCGTGAAATAAGGTGGAAGTAGAAATGTTGAAGATGATGGCCACCTTAACCACAATTTGCAATGCCATGTCTATATTGTCAGTTGGCTGCAAGTATTGTTGCAACAGATAGCATGACTGCAACTAGAGAACAATGCCCCAGTCATTGACAGGCCATGGTATTGTAAGTATTTCTTTTCATCTGTCTTTTTATCACCTGTTCCTGTACTGTTGAACTCCAGTGTCAAAAGGTAATCTAGATGCTGCTTGCTTGGCAGAAGCCAGGTAGGCAGGCAGTTAAAATTGCCCATGGCAATTATGTGCAAAGGTCTCACTCAAGTCCATAGTTGTTCCAATCTTAACCTGCTCTTCCACTCAGGTGAGAGGGCCACACACTGGAGACCACACTTATCAATCTGCAGATCAGCACTTAACTAGAGGCTTTGCATAAGGAAGCCATAGTGGTTTTCTCAACAGACCAACCAGGTGAGAAGAAGATTTGGGTCCAGCCTAGAAGAGGCCCAAAGAGATCAAGGGTGGGGGAGTGTGTTTGCGAAGCATCTCTTTAGCTACTTCAATTCCCTGAGGGCAGGCAGCATCACAAAGCAAAACCTGAGTGACCCATACAACATCCTTCAATGATGGCAATTCAGAATACTCTGTGAGCCTGGCTAATCACAGTCAGCGACACTGTTTGCCCCTGAGAAATCAATGCAAGTAAACTGCCACTTCACAAACCAATTTATCCCTCAGTATTTTTACATTCTTTGACTTTTGAGGCCAACAGGGGCAAGTAACTTCAATGCCTCACAAGGAAATTTTAGCAACACCTACCCTGGGCTTCTTCTTCCTATTCTGAACAGAAAACCCCTTTCATGGCTGCTCTCCCTTCCAGCCACTTTCTTGAAAGCCATGGGTACTGCTGCTGTGATAGCTTCATGTTACCCGACATTCTGGTCCCGCCCACAAATCAGCAGCCATTTCCAGGAGGTTTTAGATTGGAGCTGTTGGAACCTATGAAACTGTGCTGTGAGAATTAAAAAATCTCAGGCAAAGCACTGCTGAGTTCAGGACAGTTGAACCCACCTCAGCCCAATCGCACATGAGAGTTAAAACCGCGGCTAAGTGTTCTATTCTTATTCATTCATTTTCTTTAATAGAACAATTCTCAGTTTAGATTTTAAGAAGTAGTGTTCTTGCTGCAATGCTTTTATTGCATGAAAAATTGTCACCATGTGCAAATTCCTGATACACATTTCTACCACATAAAACTTTTGCACCAGTAACATTACAATGTACCTCAAATATGCATGTGGTATTATCAACCCATGCATCAACCCATGCTCTAACACAGAAGCAGTCTTTTCACACGCATGCACACTCCCATGAGTCTTACAAAAGATATACTTGTTAAAATAAATGCACCTCATTTTTGAGTTATTTGTACACACCAACATCTTCCACTCAGATTTTCTCACAAATCTGCTATTACTCAAAGGTGTAATTTAATACTTTTACAAAAGTAGGCCAGACCGGTGTCTGTGAATAATAAAATGTAGCTTCCGGCTTAAACAGATACCTGAGCTGCCATTTCCAATTCTGTGCCATGAACACCTCCAGCATAAATTTCAGCTATGATGTTTCAGACTCAAATGATATCCCCCACTGAGACAAGACTGTATCAGCGACAGGAACAAGCTGAATTTATTGCCAGCTCCATTCATTCACTATTGGTACGATATCATTGGTTCACTAGTTGTTTAAGGCAGTATTTATTCTGGACCTTTAAGACCTTCTCAAAGCAACTTCTGCTTCTTATCAACATTAACTTCCAGAATAACGAGACATAACATATCCCTGCCTAAATCCATGTAGAAGTGGTTTGTGACCCAATTGGGTTGGCTTTGGGTGGCATTTAACTCATGTTGTGATGCCAATCACAAGATAAAAAGTGCACATTGGAATTTTCCAGCCGCACTCTCTCCAAGACCAGAAATTCCCGCCCAAGAGCAGCACAATAGTTGGCACAACTGCCTCACAGCGCCAGGGATCCGGGTTTGATTCCCGCCTTGGGTCACTGTCTGTGCGAAGTCTGCACATTCTCTCCGTGTCTGCATGGGTTGCTCTGGTGCTCTGGTTTCCTCCCACAGTCCGAAAGACGTGCTGATTAGGTGCATTGGCCACACTAAATTCTCCCTTACTGTACCAGGACAGGCGACTAGAGGATTTTCACAGTGACTTCGTTGCAGTGTTAATTTTTTTTTAATTCATTTGTGGGACATGGGTGTCGCTGGTTGGCCAGCAGTTATTGTCCATCCCTAATTGCCCTTGAGAAGGTAGTGGTGAGCCGCCTTCTTGAATCGCTGCAGTCCACATATTGTGGGTTGACCCACAATGCTGTTAGGGAGGGAATTCCAGGATTTTGACCCAGCAACTGTGAAGCCTACTTGTGACACTAATAAATAACCTTTAAACTTCATTGGACCTTTAAGTGGTCCGCCAAGTTTTCTGTCCCACCCGTCAAGATTCGCACAGCAGGTGGGTCCAGAAAATCTCTTCCTGGGTCTCCTGGATCTGCTGAACACTTTTTAAACAAATCTAGAGCTTATTTATATGTACTGAGCATTAGCACACATGACAAGTGAAGCCTTGCATTTCAAATTTTGAGTTACTTGCTTATTTTATAATATGGTCTCAGTGATTATAGATCACTGAAAATCTTTTGTTCACCTTAAACAGGAAGAGACTCATACATTTATGTATATTGGGATTGTGTTACGCAAAACTGCATGCAGGTCCCCTTATGCCCAAGCTCAGAGAGGTCACTGACCATAAGTGTCTGAGTTTGCAGATCAGCTTTCTACCAGACTTGGTGAAGCCACTAGGGGGGCAAGTTAAAGGAGTGCTGACTTCAGTATGCGATGGGGCCGTAAAATTCCATCCATCATTTCAAAATAGCTACTGAGCCTTGTAAGGGAAATGAGTCTCAATATTTTTTTTAATATCATTGTCATTTTGTCATATACTAGGAAACCAGCTTATGTGGGTGTGAATGTTTTAACAGAATTGGAGACAGTAGATTGCAACGTTCAAAGCATTAATAAAGGAGGTGGGAAGGCAAATGGTTTGAAATAGTAATGAATAGAGCTAAGGTGGAGAGGTAAGGAAGCAGCATTATTTGGAAATTTGCATTCGGAAGATAAGGGAAGTGACTTGAAGTTAAATATTGAATTTCTAAAGGAACATATACAATTGGGAAATTGTAAATGGATGAGGCAAAATAGAAAATTACTTTATAAATATCGTCGCCATGAAGTAATTTTTAAAAGTTGATCAATTCTGGGAAGAGGAACTTCTAAAGGATTGCAAATAATAGAGTGGAGAAGCTGTATCTGAGGTCACCATTGCAGATGTCAGAGCAACTTTCTCGAAGGTTAACCCACGGAAAGCGACTGGCCCGGATGAGGTACCTGGACGAGCACTCAGATCCTGCGCGGATCAGCTGACGGGAGTATTCGCAGACATCTTCAACCTCTCTTTACAGCAATCTGAGGTCCCCATCTGCTTCAAGAAGATGACCATCATCCCAGTACTAAAGAAAAGCCAAGCAGCGTGCCTTAATGACGATGTCCGGTGACTCTGACATCCATCATTATGAAGTGCTTCGAAAGGCTAGTCATGGCACAAATTAATTCCAGCCTCCCAGATTGCCTGGAATCACTACAGTTCACCTATTGCCGCAACAGGTCCACAGCAGACGCCATCTCCCTGACCCTGCATTCAACCCTGGAACACCTAGATAACAAAGACACCGATGTCAGACTCCTATTTATTGACTCCTATTCAACACTATTATTCTTATGAAATGCATCTCCAGACTCCTTGGCCTGGGCCTTGGCTCCTCCCTCTGTGACTGGATCCTGAACTTCTTAATAAGCCACAGACCACAATCAGTAAGGATAGGCAACAACACCCCTTCCATGATCATCCTTAACACCGGTGCCCCACAAGGTTGTGTTCTCAGCCCCCTACTATTCTCCTTATACACCTATGACTATGTGGCCAAATTCTCCCCCAACTCAATTTTCAAGTTTGCTGATGACACTACAGTAGTGGGTCGGATCTCAAACAATCACAAGATAGAGTCCAGGAATGAGATAGAGAATCTGGTGAACTGGTGTGGCAACAATAATCTCTCCCTCAATGTCAACAAAATGAAGGAGATTGTCATCGGCTTCAGGAAGTGTAAAGGAGAACATGCCCCTGTCTACATCAACGGGAATAAATAGAAAGGGTCGAGAGCTTCAAGTTTTGAGGTGTCCAGATCACCAACAAACTGTCCTGGTCCTCCCATGCTGACACTATAGTTAAGAAAGCCCACCAACGCCTCTACTTTCTCAGAAGACTAAGGAAATATGCATGTCCGCTACGACTCTCACCAACTTTTACAGATGCACCATAGAAAGCATTCTTTCTGGTTGTATCACAGCTCAGTATGGCTCCTGCTCTGCCCAAGACCGCAAGAAACTACAAAAGGTCGTGAATGTAGCCCAATCCATCACTCAATCCAGCCTCCCATCCATCGACTCTGTCGACACTTCCAGCAGCCTCGGCAAAGCAGCCAGCATAATTAAGGACCCCACACACCCCAGTCATTCTCTCTTCCACCTTCTTCCATGGGAAAAATATATAAAAGTCTGAGGTCACGTATCAACTGACTCAAGAACAGCTTCTTCCCTGCTGCCATCAGACTTTTGAATGGACCTACCTTGCATTCAGTTGATCTTTCTCTACACCCCAGCTATGGCTGTAACACTACATTCTGCACTCTCTCGTTTCCTTCTCTATGAACGGTATGCTTTGTCTGAATAGCACGCAAAAAACAATACTTTACACTGTATGCTAATACATGTGACAATAATAAATCAAATCAAATCAAATCAAAAAGCAAAGGGGAAAAGGCATATTTAAAGTGAGTTAAGACTGTGTGTGTCAATGCCAGATTTGCCAACATTAGCTCAGAGCGGAGAAGTTGCACAAGATGAGTAGCAGGGCATTGTATGGTAATGTTACTGGAATTTGCTATAGATCTTTAAGGACTGTTGCCATCAAAAGGAGGTTTAACTCAGTTTATTTAAGCCAAAATCTTTGAGGAAATATTTGTAAATTACTGTCAACAGTGTGAAGATGTCCTTGTGTTTTAAGTGTTAATTTCTTTGTTTTACTTTTAATAAGGGGATGTTAGTGTACCTTTAAGAGTTTTTTAAAATTCATGCTCACAGCCTTAGGTGATATAATTGTTGGGAAGGAGACAAAACTGTGCAGCTCAGGTGACAGGGATTTCATTTTCAGTTTCAGTTCAGAGCTGCAGATTGGAGTTGAGTTTTAGAAGGGACAGCAAGCTAAAAAGAATTGTTTTCCCTCTCTCCCTGTTGTTAAGAAAATTCTGCTGGTTTCCCGAAGGGTGAAAGTCTGTTGTTCTTGGGGGCTGGACCAGAGTCTCTCTGGTGCTTTCGGAAGCTGTCTTGTCTTCAAATTGTTTGGAGTGAATTTCTGAGAATTGCAGACTTCAACCAAGGGACTCAAATTTCCATTATCACATGAGCAGTAGTCTGTGCTGTGTTAAACTTGTGAAAAGGATTTCTGCTGTCTATGAGTTTTGGTTTCAATTGGAACACATTAGAGATGTTCATTAAGAGTTATGCATTATAGTGGTTATTTTGTTTCTTGTTTGTAATTGATAAAAGTTCTTGCTAATTTTCTTACTATACATGTTAACTATTTACTAAATAAACTTTGTTTGATAAAAGCTCTTTTGTGGGTCTTTTGAATCACACCTGAAGTGGAACATATCATGCTTATCCTGGTCAAATTCAAGATGCAAAACTTATGATTCAGGCAGGTTCATAAAACACTTTGGAGTTTCTGACCTGAAACATAACAATAAATGTTTAACTTTAATATATGAAATCATGACAATTGGTTGAGAGTCACTTATCTTGACTTCAGGTAACTCTTCATAATACACAAATTGCAAAATTGTTGATTCAAGTTTCCTTTTAGGATTTGGGCAGCTCGGCACTTACCATTTGCAATGCCATTATAGTCTACAATAATAGATATCATAATATAGAAGTTGGTTAAAATTTGGAAGTTTTTAAAGATGGTAGAATTGGTATTGAGGTGTGTTAATGTGGATATGAGGGGTAGGGTGAGGGGAGGGAGTAAGTCAGCTGAAGAATTGGACTATCATCTGTTGGCAAGTAGCTCTTGCAGCGGACTGGTGCTGGCACTCTCCTGCTTCTGCTCCATTCTCCCCCTCATCTATACCTTCATCAATACATTGAAGCAGGTCTTTTTCTGTATTTGCTGTGCTCCACAGCAAAGTTCAGCAGATTGCAGCACTCCTCCACGATGTGGAACAATTCCTGTAGACTGGACTATAGAACCCAGGGACTTGAGTGAAAGGCAGTGCAAGTGTTTCAGTCGACTGATGGTAAACTCTGTGATGGCTCTTGTGAAAGCTGGACCTTGGTTATATATCTAGTCAGCGCATGAGTTATGTGCTGTTGCCATGATCCGGGGCGGTGCGGATGATAATCGTGTCCCCAAGTAGCCAACCTTTCAATTGATGAACCGGGTCAAGCAATGCGCGAGTGATGGTTTGGCACAATATGCATGTGTCATGACAACTGCTGGAAAACCAGGCAGAGAACTACATGATTTGCCAGCAGTGATTACGCACCAGCTAAATATTGATGGAGTGATAGCCTTTCCTGTTCCTGAAGGCTACTGGCTGATTGTGAGCTGTTTTCATTAACAGATATTGTTAATAACAGCCTGTATTTATAGGAGCTCTGACATGTCAAACCTTTACTGTTGGCTGTTACTTTTAGGACATTATGAATCACTATCACAGAGCTATAATTTAGTTCTCTAATTTTCCGTTCTAACCACCTTGAATGGCAAATCCTCTTCATAGAATCATAGAATCCTACAGTGCAGAAGGAGGCCATTCAGCCCATCGAGTCTGCACCGGCTACAATCCCACCCAGGCCCTATCTCCATATCCCCATGCATTTACCCTAGCTAGTCCCCCTGCTGCTAAGGGGCAATTTAGCATGGCCAATCCACCTAACCAGCACATCTTTGTGGGAGGAATCCGGAGCACCCATAGGAAACCTTCACAGACACGGGGAGAATGCACAAACTCCACACAGACAGTGACCCAAGCCAGGAATCGAACCCGGGTCCCTGGCACTGTGAGGCAGCAGTGCTAACCATTGTGCCACCATGCTGCCCCTCTTGTTTTAATGAATGTATGAATTTGAGAGCCCAATATAACTAGTTCAGGTTTTCCTGCATCTTAAGTTTATACACTGTATGAAAATTCACGATGGAATATTTGTTTGTGTCTGTCATTCTTTGTATGTCAAATGTCACATCCAGCTGTGCCATGAAGGGAAATTACCCAACACAGACTATTCTCTCCTCCACAGGATGAATAAATCAGATGGTCTACTATGTCAACTCTTCATATTCATCTCCCAACAGTCAACTCAAAAGCAAACTGTCACAGTTTCTTACTCCTGAAATTAATGAAAACCATTACTCCACTCTGGTAACAGTGAAGTTAAACTTTTATGCTGCCAGATATATCAGAGGGATTTGTAACAGTAAAGCATTGTATTCATTGGCTTGTATCTGGTGGCAGATCATAAGGGGGATAGTTAGTGTGATAGCCAACCCGTGGAGAGGAGTCCAGCTGCCAGATGTCTGACTGTGTTTGGGAGTCGTTGAATATTCGTTCAGGTCATACAAACTGTAACAGTTGAAGTCATCCCTGACGTCCACAGCAGGTAAAAAAGTTCTTCCAGAATCAGCACTGGTCTACAGTATGCTGTAATATAACACTACAATATAAAGAGAGAAAAAATATAGCATTTGTTTTCTCTGGTCATTTAAAAAAGGCAAGGTCTGAACATGATCATCTAAATAAATCGCCAGATAAGAGTAATCTGTGCTCCATCAGTTTACCATGGCACCTACTTTGATTAAATCTGTTTCAGATAGTTTGTTCACATCTTTAAACTTCCACTGAGGCCTGATTTATGAAATGCACATTTTGCTGCAGATGTAACTAACAGGATGTGCAGAATCGCCAGATTACATTACCACTGGCACTGTCTCCAAAACAGCCGTTCAAATCAATGAGGAAATTCCTGTGGAATGTGCACAGTTTAATATGCCTTATGTGTGAAGTGAATGCCAGTACATTAACCCTTTGAATGCGAAACTGTTCTTGCACAATGAATATCCATATTAAAAGATGAAATATAATAAACTATCTTGCTTAGACTGTTATTTGATATTTATATCCACCTTAAATCTTCAATTAGTTTTATTTCATGTTAAAAATATGGTAGAGTCATTTCCCCAATATGTCTTCTTATTCTGATTCATCTGAAGCCTCCTGCTAGGGCAGAGTTACACAGAAAATCTGCAAGTGACCACAGACATTGATTACGTGCAGGTTATCTGAATAGGGGAGCATTACAGCTGAGGTTTGAGATTGCGCTCATTCACCCAAGCAAATGCACATCCAGCAGTGTGCACTAGACAGTGGTGAACATTTGAAATCCTGGATCAGGGGACGCGGTGGCCAAATGTAGCATTATAGGAACAGGAGTGGGTTATGCAGCTCCATGAGCATTTTCCATCATTCAACTGGATCATGGCTGATTCTGCAGCTTACCTCGATCTATCCATCAACAGTAGCTGTTACTTTTCTCAATAATTAAGAAATTCTGCTTCAACAGCAACTACTAGCAAAAGAAATTCATTTTCATTTCACAACATTTCATTTCAGGAATCTTCTCTACTAGAAAAAAATGAAGACAGGATTATGGACCTTTTCTTATATTAAAATTTTTACATTAAATGTGACTTGGCCTTTTCAATACACTACCGAATGGCTCCCACATTCTACCCCCTGTAAACGTGGGGTCATCGAAAAGTCTGCTCCCTGTTTCCTACCTCACGCCAAGTCCTCTTCACCATCACACCTATACTTACTCACCTATATTAGCTCCCATTTAAGCAATTCATCTATTTTGAAATTCACATCCTTGGTTACAAATCCCTCCTTGGCCTCACCCCTCCCTATAATGTAATCTCCTCCAGCCCCATACTCCTATGAGGTATTGGGGCAGCACGGTAGCACAGTGGTTAGCACTGCTGTCTCACAGTACCAGGGACCCGGGTTTGATTCCCGGCTTGGGTCACAATGCGGAGTCTGCACGTTCACCCCATGTCTGCGTGGGTTTTCTCCAGGTGCACTGGTTTCCTCCCACAGTCTGAAAGATGTGCTGGTTAGATGCATTGGCCATGCTAAATTGCCCCTTAGTGTCAGGGGGACTAGCTAGGGGAAATGCATAGGATTATAGGGATAGGGCCTGGGTGGGATTGTGGTTGATGTAGACTCAATGGGCCGAATGGACTCCTTCTACACTGTAGGATTCTATGATTCTATGATCTCAGTTCAACAAATTCTGGCCTCTTGTATATCATCAGTTTTACCCAAAGATGTGCAGGTTAGGTGGACTGGCCATGCTAAATTGCCCCTTAGTATCCCAAGATATGTAGGTTAGACGGATGGTAAATGTGTGGCCTGGGTATGATACTCTGTCAGAGGGTCAGTGTAAGCGTATTTGGAAGGCTGAGGAAACAAAGGTTAAAAATAGACAACTGTGCTGGATGGCATATACTTCAATGCAAGAATTCTAGAGCATATGAAAAGACCTGAGAGCACAACATGACATGTTTGGTGTGAAATTATAGCTATTGCTCTGACATGGCTGAAAGAAGAGCAGCAATGGTCTGAAAGCTCAATATTTCTGGTTACTGGGTCTTCAATTGCGGTAGAGAGGGGAGTAAAAAAAGAGGGGGGGTCATAATATTGATTAAAGAAACAATTATAGCTGTAAGGAAAGATGGTAGAAGGATCATCAAATGAGACTATACGGGTTGAATAGAAGAATAGTCAAAGGGACAATCACATTACTGGGAGTGAATTATAGATCTCCAAACACTCAGAAATAGAAGAGCAAATATGTAAGCACATGTCTAAGAAGTGTAAAAACAATAGGGCAACAAGAGTGGGAGATTTCAACTCCTGTACCCTCGAATTAACACGGATAGAATTAGTTGGAAAGATGCAGAGAATGCAAAATTCTTGAAATGCATTCAGGAGAACTTTGTTAAACTTCAACAAGGGATGGCTCTTGACTTAGTTTGAAGGAATTAAGCTGGGCAGATGGAAGTGGAATCTGCTGAGGAACACTTTGGTGGAAATGACCATAATTCAGATGGATTTAGGATAGTTATGGAAAAGGACAAATAAAAAATAGATCAGTTGCCAAGTGAGAAAAAAGCTAACTTTACTAAGTTGAGCTGTGATTCAAGTAGACAGGAAACAATTACTTGAAAGTAAATCAGTGTAAGATCAATAGGAAGCATTCAAGGAAGAGATAGTGATGGTTCAAAGAAAGTATGTTCTTTTAAAGAAAAAGAGTGGGACTGGCAAATCCAAAGGTCTCTAGATGTCTAAGGGCTTAAAAGAGATACTGAGGACTCAATAGAGCAGATAACCTAGAGAAGCACAAAATCAAGGAAAACCCTATGGCCAAAATGTTCTGCTGTTCCCGCCAGTGGAATCTTCCAGTCCCACCAATGGCAAGCCCCTACCTCGGGTTTCATGATGGCAGAGCGTGTGAACAATGGGAAAACCTGTTGACAGTGGTGGGACCAGTAGATCCCACCGCCAGCCAATGATGGGCTGTTTCCACTTCCGCAAAACATTCCATGGGTTGTGGGGAAGGTGGAAAATCCCACCCTCTGATTTTTTTTCCTAAATGCATAAAGCACAAAAGAACTGAAAAACAGAGTAGGAACTATTAGGAACCAAAAGGCTAACCTGTGTGTAGAGGCAGAGGATGTTGATATCATTCTTGATGAATACTTTGTATCTGTTTTCATAAAAGAGAGGGCTGATACAAACATTGCTATCAAGGAAGAGGAATGTGAAATGTGAGATGAAATTTAACAGAGGTTTTAAAGGGTTTTAAAATCTATGAAAGTGGATAAATCCCCAGGGGTGGGAGAAATATATGCTCAGCTGCTAAGGGAAGCAAGAAAAGAAATAGTGGAGACTCTGGCTATCATATTCCAACTTCACTGGCTACAGATGTGGTGCCAGAAGACTGGAGGACTGGTAGCATTATGCAATTGTTCATAAAGAGAGTAAGGAATAGACCGAGTAATTACAGGTCAGTCAGCTTAACTCAGTGGATGAGAAAATCATTGGAAAAAACTTTGAGAGACAGGATAAATCTTGGTAAGGGAAGGTCATATCGCTCTAATGAGATTACATTTTTGAAGAAGTAACAAGGAGGGCTGGTGAGGATAGTGCGTTTGATGTAATCTACATGAATTTTGGCAAATCTATTGATAAGCTTATGGTGGCACAGTGGTTAGCACTGCTGCCTCATAGCGCCAGGGGCCCGGGTTCAATTCCGGCCTCGGGTCACTGTCTGTGTGGAGTTTGCACATTCTCTCTGGTTTCCCCCGGGCGCTCCAGTTTCCTCCCACAGTCCAAAGCTGTGCAGGTTAGGTTAATTGGCCATGTTAAATTGCCCCTTAGTGTCAGGGTAATACGTGAGGTTATGGGAATAGGGCCTGGGAGGGATTGTAGTTGGTGCAGACATGATGGGCCGAATGACTTCTTTCTGCACTGTGATTCTATGATTCTATGAAGGTCCCACATGGAAAACTGGTCGTGAAAGTAAAAGGCCAGGGGGCCCAAGGCAAAGCAGCAAGTTAGATCCAAAATAGACTCAGAGGCAGGAAGCAAAGGCTTATGGTCGATGGGTGTTCGTGTGACTGGAAAGCTGTATCTTGTTGAGGTTTTCAGGTCTCAGCATTAGCTCTCTTGCTTTTTATGCCAGATATCAATGATATGATTTTGGATTTAGTGAGTACGATTAAAAAGCATGTGGACAATGCAAAGACTGGGCGTTTGGTTGATAATGAAGAAGAAAGCTATAGACTGTAGGAAGATCTCAATGGATTAGTCAGGTGGATGGAACAGTGACAAATGTAGTTCAGTCTGCAGAAATCGAAGGGAATGCATTTGGGGAAGGCACAAGGGAATACAAAATAAAAGGCAGGATACTTAAGGGTATACTTAAACAAAAGGACTGTCGAGGGCATATGCAGAGATTCCTGAAGGTGGATGGACAGATAGATAAGATGGTTAAGAAGGCATATGGGAAATCATACCTTCAACCAATTACACGTTGCATTTTGGAATTTCTCCAGACAACACTCAACCCCTTTGTCTTCCTCTCCTCCTTGATAACTATCCTTAAAGCCCACCTCTCTGTCCAAGATATTGATCAACCCATCTGAGGTTTTTGACTGAGCATCCATTTTTTGATTACACCTTCGGTGAAGTGCCTTAAGATATGAAAGATGCGATATAAATATATGTTACTGTTGCTGTGCTGCCTATAAGGCTATACATGTTCCCCACCCCAACCTTCTATTACAGTATAAATGTATATTCTGTTAGTGCTCAAGGAAGTGGGATCACAAGTGTAAACCACCAACTGCCAGGTTTTTGTGGGACGATCCATGTGTCATAATCAGGCGATATAACAGATCTTCCCATGCATCATGTGTGGGCTGCATCCAAAGTTTAAAATGTGTTTAGAATATTACAAGTTTGTGAGCAATCCAACACAGCTGAAGGATACCAGAATCTTAATGGCTGAGTTCTTTAGGTTCAAAATAGGTGTTGGTGGCAATTTCTGAAATGCAGCTGCTGTTTTAATCCTGCAGATTAGTTCATGTTTGATTTGATTGGCTGGAATGTTCTTGTCAAGATGTGTGAAGCTTTCAACTGAGTCCAAAAGAGCTTCACCTAGACGTTGTTGCAACCAGTGTTGGCATATTTCCATTATTTGTATCTTTCATCTTCTTGTACTTTACTTTGAGCCTCACACTTGCACCCATTTGCCTCCCAAACTCTGTTGGCTCTTGCAAGTAAACAGTTTTTCGAGCAAACATATGACTGGTGAAAATATAATTAGTTACCCCAGTCTATTAAAAAAGTTGTCATCTTTCAATAGCCAAATCACGGTGTGTTTTATCTAATAATATTTTAAGTATCGATCAAACAGCCTATACCTAAATTTCCCTGGTTTTCCCGCTTCCAATTTCTCCATCCTACTATTTTAATTCTCTTTCTCATAGCCACTGCCTCAGTCTCACCATCTATCATGTGGCTTGAACCTCTGAGGTCTTGATCACAATAAGACTATCTTTTCCTGCTTCCCTGTCTCCTTTACCATTCCTTTCCCTACCCCCACCAGCATCACTATCAGCTCATAGAGAAACTGCTCATTCAATAATTCACTCTCAAGCTCCCAATTCCCTCTTTTCTGATCCTCTATATGTTCTAATAGTTCTGCTGCTGTGTCATCTATTATATCTATTCACATCTCTCCCAAAACCCTGGCCTGAACTTTTGCTCCCGACTAGAACAAATCATGGCTCCGCAAACCTCAGCCAGGGGGTAGGGGGGAAGTGAGGGGTAGCGTGGGGGGAAATAGAAGTTGCAGAGGCAGTCCCAAAAAGAATTCCCAGGTTGCCATGTGCAGAGGCAAAAGTCCAGTCAGGGTGCTTCTGCACTTTGTCAGAGATACAAAATAACAAATAAAGCAAAAGACAGCCCTAATACATCACATCCACTCATCCCTGCATACATTCCCCATGCCCATCCATGACAACCCCTGCCAATCTATGCCCCTCCACTCACCCGCATGATCCCTTATAGTTCCTATGTCAACCTATGCCCCTCTGGACACCCTTATGGCCCTTTAAAGCCCCAATGCCAATTTAGTGCCAACAAATATCCCCACCAACCGCCCTTTGCCCTTACACCTACCATTCCAACTCACCCAGTATCCACCATGGACAAACCTCATGAGCCATGCTGAGATTAAATACTGTGAATTGATGAATTCACTATTTCAATAAAAAGCACTCTCACTGATAAAAAAGTAAAGCATTCACTACATTTAACTTCCTTTAAATCCTAATGAAAATAAACATCTATATTTACTTCAGAGTTTATAACCACTCAAAGCTGTCAGTCAAATTGTGAACTGACAGGGACCCTACTGTGATAATGAAAGTTTGTGAAATCAGTCATGCAGCATGCAGCCTATAAAGATATGCCTCACGTTTCTATCAACAGAGTGAAATAGCAAGCACTAGATTTTTGTTAACACTTCAGACAGTTATTTTCAAATGTTTAAAGAAAAGGAGATTTAAATCTCTTGACAGCTTGACAATTCTCACGATAATTCAAATGAACTTCACCATTCAAATGAGTTTATGAACTTTTTATGTGCAATCATCTCTACTTTTAACAATCTCAAAGGACACCATACCTCTCCCAAATGGCATTTTACTGCTCCTAAAGTTTTCTTTCTTTGGAGTTTACTTCTCCGAAAAGCTTTGGCAGTCTTACACCTTCTCCTCCAGGTCTAAAGTACACGAGCCACCGAGTCATGCTTTGGACACTCCACTATCCAAAATCAGATCTGACTGAGGCAGCTGTAGTTTGACATGTTCACTTGCTTCCATGCACCATAGCTATGCAATTTATAATCCACCCCACCAACCGCAGCAATAATGGAGAGGGCAGGGTCCATGGGGATTTCAGGTTCCATGCCTCTGCCACCATTTTCGCTAAGAGAGAGAACCTCCACATTAAAGGCACTATACAAATGAAAACTGGTTTGTTGTTGGAGCAAAATGTCTAAAAGGAAAAATAGCCATGTGTAAGCATGCATTATCCAAATACTTACAACTATTAAACTGCCAGTAACACTCACTACAGCTATCAGTTATATGCAACGTATATATTACGAGGTGAATGGTTTGATGGGGCAGGTCTTTGGTTTTCCATCTTTTATTGCAAGACATGATTAGTGCTGTCAAACACAAATTTGAGGGATGATAAACCTTATTGCAGAAGAAAGCTGTAATTTCTTATGAGTAAATGAGACAAATTTGGGCCCAATTTTAACTCGGCAAAATTGCATGGATTTTGAGTGAGGTAAAATTGGGCCTAAAAATACATATCAATATATAGCATGGAATCTCTGAACTGTATAATTGCCCTTTTGTCCTTTGACAACATGTTTGATGCCATTGGAACAATTGTTTCCAAATATGCTGCCAGCAACATTTAAAATAGATTTCTTGGCCTGGTAGTCAGGACATGCAGTCACTTCACCCTTTCTGGTATCTTCCATGATACCTTTCCAAACAATGATCTGTTAGTTATTTATTTCAATCTGTGCTATCAAGAATCGGAGTTTTTTTAAAAAATATCTGCATTATAGATATTACCATGCATTTTCAATTATTAATTTTACTTGAAAATGTACACAAACTGGAATTGATATAATTGACAATCGTTGAGGGAGTCTCAGTTCCAATAAATGAGGAATAGAATTTATACAAAACCCCACAGTGACAACAGAGAAAAAGTAGCAAAAGCAACAGTTCCAGTCAGGTGCAATCATTTAGAAAGTTGAAGAGCTGATCTGAAGGTGAAGTAACAGGAATGAAAAACTCTACAATAGAAGAAAAATACTGCAGCTGCTGGAAATCTGAAATAAAATCAGAAAATACTGGAAATTTTTTTGTTCTTTTGTATTTCGATTGTAATTAAACACCAACCGTTTCATTGGCAATCCAGCGTTTGATAAGAAGAATAGGTTAGGTCATTATGTTTATCTAATGCCCTTTAGGGAAGGAAATCTGCTATCCTTCCCCAGTCTGGCCTACAAGTAGCTCCAGACCCACAGCAAGGCGGTTGATTCTGAACCTCCCTTTGAAAAGACCTAGAAAGCTATTCAGTTGCAGCAAACCATGACAGAAAAATTGAAAAAGAGGAAAAGTGGAAGGACCACCCGGCACCAGAAATTACAAAGGCAGAGCCTGCCCCATTCTCCTCACTAACATCGAGGGACTTGTACCAAAATTGAAAGAGCTGTCTCACAGACTAGTCAAGCAACAGCCTGGCAGAGTCATAGTTACCGAACCATGTCATACAACCATTTTCCCAGGCTCCTCCATCAGCATCTTTGGGTATGTCTTGTCCCATTGAAGGATAGACCCACCAGAGGTTTCAGCACAGTGCTATACATCCAGGAGGGAGTTGTCGTGGGAGTCCTCAACATCAACTCCAGATCCAAAAAAATCTCATGAAATCAGCTCAAATATGGGCAAGAAAACCTCTTGCTGATTACTACATATTGCCCTCCCTCAAATAATGAATTAGTACCCCTCCATGTTCAAGACTACTTGGAAGAAGCACTGAGGATAGCAAAGGCATAGAATGTACTCTGGGAAGGGAACTTGAACGTCCATTACCAAGAGTGGCTCAGTAGCACCATTACTGACCAAGCTGGCCAAGTCCTGAAGGACATAATTGGTAGAATGGGCCTGCTGCTGATGGTGAGAGAACCAACACATGTGAAAAACCTACATGACTACGGCCTCACCAGATAACCTGTTGGAAATACATCTGTCCATGAGATTATTGGCAGGAATGACCACAACATAGTTCCATAGTCCCATCTTCACAGTGAGGACAGACTCCATTTGTTGTGTGTCACTACCATCATACTAGATAGGATAGATTCAAAACAAATCTAGCCGCTCAAAACTGGACATCCATGAGGCACTGTAAACTATTAGCAGCAGCAGAATTGCATTCAGCTACAATCTGTAATCTCATGACCCAGCATATCCCTCACTCTACCATTACAATCAAGCTACTTTTTCTCTGTTGTCACTGTGGGGTTTTGTATAAATTTAACCCTGGTTAAATAAGCAGTGTAGAATGGGATGCCAGTAGTGGCACCAGGCATTCCTATAAATATGAGATGCCAACCCAGTGAAGCTCTAACACAGGACCACGTGGATGTCAAACAGCAAAAACAGCTTTCTACAGACAGACCTAAGCAATCCCATAACCAGCAAATCAGATCAAAGCTCTGACTGGTGGTGGACAATTAAACAAATAACCAAAGGAGGAGGTTCTACAAACACTCCCATCCTCAATGCTGTGGGGGCCCAGCACAAAGTTGTAAAAGACAAGCCTGAAGCACTTGTAACCATCTTCAGCCAGAAGTGCCAAGTGGATGATCCATCTCAGCCTCCTCATCATCATGCCAATATTGAATAAGTTCGATTCACTCCCTGTGATATCAATAGACAGTTGAAGACACTGCACACAGCCAAGGCTGTGGGCTTGGACAACATCCTCTTGGCAGTATTAAAAACTTGTGCTCCAAATGTAGCCCCTAGTCAAACTGTTCCAGTACAATGTGGCATCAAGAAGCCCTAGGAAAACTGGAGTCAATGGGAATCAGGGAAAACTCCTCACTTGTTGGAATCATACATGGCACAGAGGATGGTGGTTGTGGTTGATGGAGGTCAATCACCTCAGTCCCAAGACTGCAGGCAATTTTCAGGATAGTGCTTGAAGCCCAACCAACTTCAGCTGCTTCATCAATTATTATCTCACAAGGTCAAAAGTGGGGTGCTTGCTGATGATTGCACAATGTTTAATACAATTTGCAACTTCTCAGATACTGAAACAGTCTGTGCCCATAAGCAATAAGACCTGGACAACATTCAGGATTGGACAGATAAGTGGCAAATAACACTGACACCAAGGGGCCGATTTTACCAAA